>NC_089771.1:21137883-21175383 GCF_040412425.1 Macrobrachium rosenbergii | reverse complement strand
GATCTCACTTATCAAAAAGAAAAAATAAATTAATAAATTAATTAATAAAATTGTATTAATGCAAAAAATGCCCTAAAATCTAGAACAGGAAAAGGGTCACAACTTATACAGCGCCTGATCGCCATCCCAGAGAGCAATGTCTTTCTGAAGAGCAACGCCACTCCATGGAGTAATTAGTAATGCCTCTCCATAGCGTAATTAGCACTCCTCCATGCGCACTTGTTTGTCGAGGACCGTATAATCGTTCATCCGAAGCACTCTATCCACCCTCTCATCTTCACTCTCCCCTGCCATCGCCCATCACAGGACTCTCCAAAGAGGAAAAGAGCATTTAACCCTTCACTGACACGTTCGTTCAATTAATCACGAGCGTCCTCTGTTCCGTCACTCTCATCATCGTCACCTCCGGCTCTTTTCTGCCTCAAGTTCTGTACCAGTTTACGGGGCATTAAACCCTGACGGAGAAAGAAACAAAGTACTGAACACGCTACTGTTTACAAAACAATTCGAGATTCTTGCCAGTTAAAGCATGAACAATAGCGAAAACAAGGTAGCAGGGTGTCACTAATTAGACAGTACACAGAGGGGTGGAAAAGACTTTGAAACAGACTGGGGAGAAGCAAGTGTTACGAAAAGAAGTGGCAAACCCGTAAGAGGGACACTTTATGTAATGTTAAGACACAAGGAAACGTCATTACCACACGAGCCACTTGAGTGCATCAGGGGACGCAAAAGGCGAGGAAGTTCCCGTCTCAATGGGTAATTAGGAATTACTGGCACTGATCAAAAGGGCTTAGGATTCTATGATTAAGTACAAAATGAAAATCATTGGGGAGAGAGAGAGAGAGAGAGAGAGAGAGAGAGAGAGAGAGAGAGAGAGAGAGAGAGTCCCAGCTAGAATGAATACATTTCAGATTCTGAAAAAATTTTTCATTTATGGCCAAAAGTTAGTAAATAAAATTGCTATTAAAGGAATTCACAGACTGAGTTATTTTAAATGGAAGAGGACAAAATATAAAGGGGAAAATAAGGTACGTGATGGATTAAAAAATAATGCCTATACTTGTAAGTAATGATGAACCCAATATGTTTTGACTCTTCTTACATCAAAATCAGAATGTTGGCCATTCCTTCTCCCAAGAAGGTGTACCCAGAATAATAACAGATAGCCAGTTATTTCCTGAAGCGACTTTTCTTTCAATAGAGAGAGAGAGAGAGAGAGAGAGAGAGAGAGAGAGAGAGAGAGAGAGAGAGAGAGAGAGAGAGAGAGAGAGGTTAACTGGCTCTGGTGTGTGGAGCAATCAGAGTATAGTACAAGGTTTACCTTGGTTCACACTCTTCATAATACTAAGATATCTCATTAAGTATTATACTCTGGCTTTTGCGTCTAGAGACCCGCTGAACTATTCATATAATATTAATATTTAAAACATTTAACAATGACTTCTGCTATTTACAATAATTTACACAGGATTTAACCAAACAGTAACACTTACAAAATTAACACTGCATCTAACCATGAATACTTACAGTAACAAAAATTTTTTTATCAACTGTACATTTGTTTACATAGAGAAAGAATGAGAGATCATATAAAAAGTTCTTTTGGTAAACACTAATCAATCGAGCAAATCTTAAAAAAATTACTGAATTTGTTTGTGAATACCGATATTATCATATATATAGGTATATATATATATATATATATATATATATATATATATATATATATATATATATATATATATATGTATATATATATATATTATATATATATATTAATGTTTGTGTGTGTATTTGTGTGTGGGTTTTCACCTTAGTTCATTCCAAGCCTTTGTCATCGCTAAATTTATATAAATATTTCTCTCAACTTTGTACAAACATGTTCATACACCGAATCTCTAATTAAGAAAAACAAGGCCTCCCTTACTACTTATCAAGTGCATGTTTGTTGTTGCATATGTATATACCTGTCTTTAAATAATGTAACCATCTACTCGGTTAGCTTCTAAGGCCTTACCGTGTATATATTGCCTCTATTGTCAGACTGTTAGGGTCTGTTGCAAGTTTCACACATTTCGGAATGACGTCTTTGAGGAATGAAAATGTGTCACCAGCTTTTGGGATTTATCGGTGATCATTCTTTCACGCACGGCACTGATTAAGCCCGAAGGTTTCCCTTCACTGTTCTGAAGAGACGTGTAACATTATCATCACTATTACACACAAAAAAACATAAGCATGGATGCGCAACAGTACTAGATGCTCTGTGGAGTACCAGGTCAAACGACTGAAATCCTAAAAAAAAAAAAAAAAAGTTTTATAAAACAAATTTTGTTAAGCAACACAGTACATAAACGCGAACACTACGCCAGTTAATTGGGTATTTGTAGAAATTACCGTAGCATAATTGACTTTAATTAATGCAAATGAACCTTTTCTTTACATTAGACTAAAGATAATTTTTTCCCATTTATTATTTTTAAACAACGCTGTCTCCAGCTTTGGAAGCAAAATGCAATTTGTTTTCTCACAGTGGTGAACACGCTATCTCATTCAATTCTTATTTCAATTCAAATGTAATTTTTACTTCTATTCCAAACTGTTATCAACAAGAACGGAATTTTTTCCTCTCCTTCACGAGAAATTCAGGTCGGAGAAAATACTACCGAGGAATTTCTTCCCAGGAGTCTTTCTTTACCGAAATGCACCCTCCGATTACGTCATTAACTTTATTCAGTCCGTATTTTGGAAAGATAAACCTCTCGACTTGGAATGAAAACAGACCCACAAAAACGAATCTAAAACCTTTTTAAACACAGTAAACCTATAATGCTGACAGTGAAAAATGGCCGGAGATTTTTACCCGAAACGATTTTGGGAGAATCTGAATGAATTCTTAATATCACGTCCCTCTCTCTATCTCTCTCTCTCTTTGAAATTCCGAATGAATTCTTAATATAAAATCTCTCTCTCTCTCTCTCTCTCTCTCTCAACTGAGCTCTCTCTCTCTCAATGGCTCCAAAATTAAACCCAGATCGAAGATATATCAGCAAAATGATTGGCGCTCTACTGCTAAGGGTAAAAGTCAGCAACGTCTTTGAAGTTGAATTCTTTTCAAAATAGAGGCAAGAAAAGAATATGAAACGCATTCTCTTCATGTCTGGTTAAAAATAAAAACGAAAAATAAAAAAAAAGTGGAAAGAAAGACTACACGAGCTGAAGAACAGACTTTCTACCTTCTATTTGGCCCGATTCCTACGACCCTTCTTTCTTTCGGGAGACCTTTTTGTCCGCGATTTTTAGGCCCGCTCTTTCATTTTCCTTTCATCACATTTATTCTTGGCCATCTTCTCTGTCTTATTAACATGATTTCTTTTCTCATTTTCCTTTCATCACCTTTATTCTTGGCCATCTTCTTTGTCTTATTAACAAGGTTTCTTTTCTCATTTTCCTTTCACCACCTTTATTCTTGGCCATCTTCTTTGTCTTATTAACAAGATTTCTTTTCTCATTTTCCTTTCATCACCTTTATTCCTGACCATCTCTGTCTTATTAACAAGATTTCTTTTCCCTATCTTAACCAAGTTATATACCCTTTCTTTTCCCTATCTTAACCAAGCTATATACCAGGTTCTTCTCTGCAATAGAAGGAAAAATCATATTGAATAATTTCGTTTCCTTACAAGGAAAATGATGTACGAGTCACAAGTCAGACCTAGGTAAAAAAAAAAAAAAAAACTAGATGCTGCATTTTAATGAAATAAGGAAAGAGATAAATAATGCATTTACTTCAACATTTCCAGAAATGCTGTATGCAATGTAATACAAGAAGTCTTAAAGGATCCTTATTTACTATCCATTATATCTAACGCTTGCAGACCGCATCTCCACGCTGCTCCCCCATGTCAGTGTAACAATAAACAATCAATCAACAGTCAATTGCAGACTGGGAGTCGGTCGTAAAATATGATATATAAGTCCCCTTTATCATCCATAAAACCGGGCAGTAAACGAAATGACCCTTTTAACAGGCCAGTTTCAAGGGTGCCGTAGTACCTCTGCCAGACTCATCAACTTTCACCAAACAGTTCTCCCTCGAATGCTCGACCTTTGCTCATTCAAATGGTTCGAGTTATTCTCTTGACGACCTTAGGACGCTGTGACTTGACACTTCGCAACATCGCCGACTTCCTTTATAACATCGTCCTCAGTTGTTTCGTCAACTTGTACTATCAAATTGAAAACATATCTGCAGTGACAAAATGTATTATTTCGTAATCGCTGGTGAGTGATATCGTAAAACAAAGATCATGCATACGAGTGTATCCTCGGCCTCTTGTTGCAAAAGTTTATCTCAAAATCTGGGAGATAATCTAACAATATCCACGTCACGTTCGTTTTTTGGAAGTGAATGAAGAAAAAAATTAATCAAAGGAAAAAAAAAACATAAATCTTGTGCGAATCCATTTTTTGTGTTTATTTCTTGTTAATTACAGATCAGATTACAATTCACCGAAGATATAACTTTCCACAGAGTTTCTAAATATATCCATTTTTTTTAAAAATCTAAGAAATACATGATACTGCAACTTATACTATATTTATTATATATATGACTACCCTTTGGTGTAATTTATTCCCAAGGCACATATAGTGAATTCGATAGTAAACCAAATTTATGGCTAATTTTTGTGATAATATATATACATATACATATATATATATATATATATATATATATATATATATATATATATAATATAAATTTGGTTTACTACTGAATCTATATACCTTAAAATAACTTTACACCAAAGGGTGGTCAAAGTCAATGACTATATCGTTGTTTTCTTACCAGACCTTGGTTCCAATCGTGCCCGGAGCAGGATCATTTATTAATCATAATTCCCTTCGGATTTACGTTATTCCTTGGGTATGGTGAAGTCGACATTTAAGATATTTGAGGCCCAATATTTGTTCATAAAAAGGTCATGTCGATAAGAGGCAAAAAAAAGATTCTATATATATATATATATATATATATATATATATATATATATATATATATATGTGTGTGTGTGTGTGTGTGTGTGTGTGTGTGTGTGTGTGTGTGTATAATGTACACACACACATATATATAATATATATAATCACATTCACCCAATATATTTTTGTATTAGAATGACCTCTTAATTTCTCGTTTTCCTCATACTTTTGATGTTTATCACTTCAATCTTACAAGAATTAGCAGTATGAATAGTTAAATTTAGCAGTATGAATTGTTAAATTTATTTCTTTACCCTGGCAATTGTTTGGAAATGTATAATAACTTCCAATATAATGATATATCACCATAGTTTGAATGTAGAAATTTCCAGCACTGCTTTTTCTGTCTCGGACGCTATCAGGAAAGAAACGGTCACATTTTATTTGTGCACTGTTTGGGAATGACTATTTTTAAACGAGTGCTTCTCGAGATGCCGTATAATGTTTAAACTCCACTTTATGAAAAATTGAAATTGTTTGACAACACTATTTGCGCTGCCATATCTTCGAATACACGCACTAATTATGTGGCGTAGAAAATCATGCAACAAATTAAAATTAAGGAAAAACTTTGGATGCTATTAACAATGGTGATCTAAGCTCTTACTCAATTTTTCCTACATAAAGCAAAATCAATATGCAAATGCTGCCATTAGACAAGGGAAACTTGGTAGTCTGAGGTTTATGTCTCTTCCATGAGGATATTATGGGTAATGAAGAATGTCTAATGCTAATAAAAATGCATAAAACTACACTAATAAAAGCAGGGGCATTCGGCGCTTATGACCGTGAAAAGAGGGAGTACAAGGTTCTAAATCTGGAACAGGGAGAAAAACTCACAGCTGAACTAAGAAGTAATAGTTAAGAGAGGTCGGACAGGATTGAAAAAATTAAGCGAGAATGGAGGAAAAGTAAAAGGGTATAAAGCAGATGCAGTTAGAGGCCGAGGAGATACTGCAAAACACCCTTTAATAATGCCTACAGTGCTCCACTTGAGATGCACTAAAGGCACTGAGGAGAAAAACTTTCAAAAGAAAAAAAAGACCCAATTTGCCTAACTTCTCCAGTTGTTGAGTAAAGGATGAATATCAGCTTCATCAACTTCTATGCTTCAATGGAAAACTTCGTATAAAACATCAAAAGTCTTTTAGGCACCACATCCACCTTACTGCTTAATCTTACCTCGAAAAATATTTTCATCTGGCAATTTCAACTAATCCATCTACCAAACACCAATCTACCCTTAAAATATCGGAAACTTTATCCATTCCAAATGTCAACAACATTTTCTCCTTTTATGTAGAGTGGTTACAACATGCCGTATTTAATATCCACATATCAAACTTCAATCAACGTTCTCACGCCTCAAGATTTTACTAGGTAGAAATAACTTATTGGTTGTTAAATCCATAAGCGGTGTAGATTCCTGATGAATGAACTGTGGTAGCGAATATAAAGAAATAACAGTTCACTTCCAGTAAAAACTGGATAAGATATCTGTAGTCTGAGAGGTATGTTAGGTTTGGGATTTCAGTAAAAGATTCGATAAGAGTAAAGATGGGATGAGACTCCAGATTGTATGTAGAAACGTAGTCTGTTAGGGTTAATTTAGTTTAAAAGACAGAGACATTCAAGTGTTAGAGAGAGTCCGAGTAATTTAATGGAAAGTATTTTTGAAATGAGCATGATTTCACTCTTTGTGGTCTTCATGTGTTAATGAAAGGATAAAGGGGAGGGACAGGAAAGAGTGGATGATTAAATGTGTGATAAGAAGATCGACAAAGGGGGATGGCATATATATATATATATATATATATATATATATATATATATATATATATATATATATATATATATATATATAACTCTTATTGTGGATAATAAAGGATCTTTTAGAAAGTGCCAAAAAGTTTGCAAATATCAGATATTTGACCAAAATGAGAAATTGGTGGTCAGGATAAGGAAAAGTTCTCTGTTAGTTTTTTTGTGAAACAGGAATTTTAGGTTGCTGATTAATTGAGTGTATGGCTGCGCAGTTCAGCTCCAGTTTTTCCTCTGTACTTTATACCTCTTCAGTTAATTTTCTTAAGAACGAGTGCGAACTGACTATTCTTATTCCTTGATGAGAGAAGAGTTGCTGAATGTGAAAGATAAAAGAAACAGTATACTCACAAATTGTGAAATATAGATTAAAAGTTGGAACTGTAACCTTTTCTCTTAATCTGCGCAAAGCTTATGAACATTACAATAAAGTATTACGTTTACTACAAAAGACCCCTTACCCTCCAAAATTGTTGTAGCGCCATTACAATAATAAGGCTACAATCGTTCTTAGCTGGTAAACGTATTCAATTTTCTCCCACATGAACGCAGCCATACACTCAATCAATCAGCAACCTAAAATTCCTGTTTCACAAAACCAACAGTGAACTTTTTCTTATACTGACCGCAAATTTCTCATTTTGGTCAAATATCTGATATTTCAAACTTCTGTCACCTTCTGCAAGATCCCTTTATTATCCACAATAACAATTATTAAAAATATATATATATATATACATATATATATATACATATATAGATATATATATAGATATATATATATATATATATATATATATATATATATATATATATATATATATATATATATATATACAGTATATATGCTATCCTCTCTTTTGTCGATCTTCTTATCTTACATTCTAATCATCCACTCTTTCCTGTCCCTCCCTTTATCCTTTCATTAACACAAAGACCACAAGAGAAAATCATGCTCGATTTCAAAATACTTTCCCATCAAATTACTCGGACTTCTAAACACTTGAACACGTTTCTACATACAATCTGGAGTCTCATTCCATCTTTAATCTTATCAAATCTTTTACTATAATCCCAAACCTAACACACCTCTCAGACTGCAGATATATTATCCAATTTTTACTGGAAGTGAACTGTTATTTCTTTATATTCGCTACCACAGTTCATGCACCAGAAATCTACACCGCTTAAGGATTTAACAACCAGTAAGTTTCTCTATCTCCACTTCGTCTTTTCGTATACACTTAGTAGAAAGAAGTCTCTATTGGTCTGGAAATCCTCTCTTTACGCTAAGATACGTCCTAGATCCCGAATAAGTATTCCGTAACTAATTTTGTACCCAGTGATTTCCGTCCATTAACATTTTACGTGGATTTGTAACATTTCAATTGCAACTGCCATCGTCTCCTTTATATATTATTATGCCACCTAGTTCTTGCATTAATCAAATCTGTTTCTGTTCTACGGACATTTTGTTCTAAAGCCTCCTGAATATCCCCCTTTCAGCCAAAGCCTAAAACAAAAGAAGAAAAAGGAAAAGAAAAAAAAATGGGTGGGGTGACTAACCTCGAAGAAGTTACAGAAAACCCTTCTGCTGAAAAAAGGAAGGGTATATGAATATGGGAAAACTTAAGTCGTACACTTTAACTGTTCTAGTGTGTTTATTTTTTACCTACCTAATAGCTCTCCAACATTTAAACATTATTTATATGAACGCAATTAGGCTTCATACACTCGTCAATTCTCATCTGAGGATTTTGACTTTCAATTTTTATTCCTTCATTCCCTCGCCAAATATACTGTGCTTCTAGATGCTCAGCACAAAAATCTCTCATGCTTTATTTAATTACTGCACTGAAGTATCACAAACCACTGCGTATCTTCTGTCAAACGCAGTTATACACACACCCTAAATCAAATATATATTTGTGTGTGCTTGTCTAAAAAAAAGAAAAACGTTATACAAACGAACGTTGTTGCACTGATATACATCCAAGAATTCACACAATTTCACTGAAAAGCACGGTATGAACAAAAAGGAATTCAAAGTTGTAATATTCCAGAGAAGCATGTAATGAACTTCCCGGGTCGTTGCAAAAAAACCCCTTGGTTTCTCTAACTTTTTACCTCGTTATAACAGAGGCTCCGTTACCATGGCAACACTGTCAGAAGTGAAACCCACCTGGAATAAGAAAATATAATTACAAACCTTTTCTTTTCCAGAGATGTGGCTGCCCATTTCTAATTAAAAGCCAGAACCAGCAGCGAGCTCAAAATCCTTCCCTCAAAACAAACATCGCACATTTTGCGTTACCACTTTTTCTGGCGCTGAAGTAATGTGAGCTCTGTTCTTTACGTACGTGGGATTCAATCATGGCAAGTAATATTCAAGTGACTCCCTAAGCAAAATTATCATACGTTTTTGTGCGATACGGAAAACAATGAAGAACTATTAATTTACTAAGCGTTAATTTAAAAGATACTGCCGCAGCGTCTAAAGAAATTATTTTACAACACTTCGCTAATAATGGCAGACTTATAAACGAACTCAATAAGACTAACATGCATGATACAGAACGCTAAAATTCTCTCATTTCTGAATATATATATATATATATATATATATATATATATATATATATATATATATATATATATATATATATATATATATATATATATATATATATATATATATATATATATATATATATATATATGTATATATATATATATATATATATATATATATGACTATTTATCACATCACCGTGATTCATATACAATCAGAAAGCTACAAACGTCCTTTAATATCCAATTCACTCTACCTCGGAAATAATATATTTTCATATATGTTACCGAAGGGGAATTTTTAGTTGATAATAAGTCCACCGTCCCGTGGGGTCGAACCAGCGACGGACGAGGAATCAGGACTACAGTGACGCACTAACGCAGTCGGCCACAAGAGAGGTATAAGTGAATATATATATATATATATATATATATATATATATATATATATATATATATATATATATATATATATATATATATATATATATATAATCACACTTTTAAGACTTAAAGCACAAAATGTTGTTTCTGGTGAGCATGGCATTGCTGTACATGTAAGCACATCAAACTTCCGCATCGTCCCTCGAAGATTTCAAACGTATCAGTATTTCCTAAGGCAAATTAAAATCAGTGAGAGAAAACAATTCTCTACTTGTCCACAAGCTCACAGCTAAATGTACAAGGCTTGAACCTGAATAACTTAGATTAAGTGGGGCAAAACAAGCCAGTCCCTCACAAGGGACTAGTTATGAACTCGGCGAAGAATATATACGAGACGCTAAATAGTTCGAAGCCATTTACTCTTTTTCATGGTAATTTAAGTCCATATTTTGTTGATGATCTGTGGCCTGGCAAATGAGAAAGTCCTGATTTACAGGAATACCAGAGAGAGAGAGAGAGAGAGAGAGAGAGAGAGAGAGAGAGAGAGGTGCACGGGTATGCGTTATGGAAGGGACAGACCAAATAAGGACAGCGACCTACCAGCTTCTGTCCAAACATCCGAAGCGCTTTCCATGGAGCCGCAACATCCAAGTTTCTCTCCTTATTTTGTGAGATAACAGAGGCCATGTGCTTTATATACCAACTGTATTTGCTAAGATAAAAGCGACGACTGGCAAGCTTCTCTCTCTCTCTCTCTCTCTCTCTCTCTCTCTCTCTCTCTCTCTCTCTGCAAACGCATCGCCAGATTATTAAATCCTTCGCTAAGCCCATGACTGTTTTGATTTAAGCCTCTCGTCGACGAAAGATTTGCTGAATTCAATTTACAGTAGACGAGATATTCTGACTTTCATAAATGGTACAACGTACTGGAAGTTACATTATTACTGTTCAGTGAATGGATTTTTAAAAGTACGGCTATTGCAACTAGTATTGCCCTTACTAGTGGTGTTTATTGTTATTGTTCGTTCATAAAAATAATCCTAGCTTCATGAACAATCCCCAAACCAAGAATTAGCACTCTTACAAATACCAGTTTCTCATATGTGATGAAAGAAAAAAAGGGGCACACACACACACACACACACACACACACACACACACACACACACACACACACACACACACACACACACACACATATATATATATATATATATATATATATATATATAATGATTTAACAAATAACAATATGACAATCAACAGGAAATCATATGCAACTAGCATTCCCTGCAATTTCCATAAAAAAGATGTCTGAGGAAGACACCACCATGGTTCTTGCAAGTCAAGAACCTAAAGTAACACAAACTTATATATATATATATATATATATATATATATATATATATATATATATATATATATATATATATATATAATGTGTGGTGTGTGTGTGTGTGTGTGTGTAAGTACACTCTGATAGCCAGAGATAGAACAGACGAACCTATGGCCTACCTTGGCACCAAACTTGAATGGAATCCCTAGATATTTTTCTCTAACTTCTCACTTCACTTCATCCATGTGCTTATGTATTGAAGAAGCAAAACATACATAGCACAACCTTGTCTAAAGGCCACCTATAAACCAATCAGTCACTCTTCCATCCACATATATTCAGGCCTAGCTTTGAACCGGTTAGCCAACCATCCAGCCACATATTCGAATACAATTTGTTTCCATCCTACAAAGTTTTAGCCACGCTCAGCAACTTCCCTTTTTATACTATATAATAATTCTTCAATACTTTGCAAACTGACTCTACTGTTTTGTCATATGCTTTTCTAGGTACCTTTATGTCACATGTAGCCTTTTTTCTTTCACACATTTTACATAGCTGTTTCTCTTTGCAGGTCCCGTCAGTCATTTGACTCAAAAATAAACTTTCTTTTAAACTATTTAAAAAATAATGCTTATCCTAATAATACATAAAGGAATAAAGAAGGTCCCAAATAGATGACTGCACTTGATTTTTACCAAGCAGCTGTGCCTCTGGTAAACCATTTTACTTCACTAAACATTTTATTTCTTCATCCCCACACTTAATCCCCTAATTCCGCAATTTATAATTCTTTACTCATACCCTCTATACCAACAAAAAGTTAAGTATACCTTAGTTTAACCAGACCACTGAGCTGATTAACAGCTCTCCTAGGGCTGGCCCGAAGGATTAGACTTATTTTACGTGGCTAAGAACCAATTGGTTACCTGGCAACGGGACCTACAGCTTATTGTGGAATCCGAACCACATTATACCGAGAAATGAATTTCTATCACCAGAAATAAATTCATCTAATACTTCATTGGCCGACCGGAGACTCGATCGCGGGCCCAGCAGAGTGCTAGCCGAGAACTATACCGACCTGTCCAACGAGGAACTGTTAAGAGGTCATGTACATGTACATACAGTAAAAGTGCAGGGTAGATATAATGTACTTCACCAATGTTATGTTAACTGAAATTTAACACGAAAACTTAGCACTTCATTTCCCTTTTATTTTACATAAGCAACCCACGAAACAGTTTATTAAAAAAGGTGATTACCACTTTTTACTGAAAGCACTTTAATCAATATAGACAGCACTTCAGCTGTTTTTATTGGAATTCATTTTACTTTCTTAACCTGCTTTTCATTGAAAGCCCCTTTTCATTTTGAGAGCTCTTAACTAAAAACAAAAAAGTGATAAGCGGTTTTACCTCCCTTTCATTGGGGCCCTTTACCTTCAAAGGCAAGCACTTTATCACTCATGGATTAAGAAGCATTTATCTCACAAAGCCAGGACTTCACCTTCCCCTTTACTTATGAAAAATTTACCATTAACATCCATCCTTTTAGTGCCAACTGCTAAACCCACTTAGCCAGCAGTTCGGCAAAATTTTATTACTGATCATTAAACCTATAAAGCATTTTAACTCACGAGGCAGTCACTTCTACTGAGTAATTTAACCACAAAGCCTGCTCGTTACCTCATTTGATTCAAAGCCATTCACTTACAAAGAAAGCGATTCATATCGAACAGTGTCCAATACCATCAGAGACAGCGTCACTACTTTTCGTTGTAGGCATTAAACACGAAGCGTGTATTCATAATGCTTTTTTACTGAAGCTCCCTTAAAATGTGAAACATACACTACTGTTTTCTTTCAATTTAGAGACACCATTTACCACAAACGGTGGTCACTTTAGCTCTCCTTTCTGCAAGCGTTCATCAGAGAGCGGATAATTTTTTTCTCTAATTTAGATGAACATTTCATCACCCTTAACTAAGATTAATAAACAAAGCGTTATTAAAAGAGCGGATCATTTTTTTTCTCTAAGTTAGATAAACATTTCATCGCCCTTAACTAAGGTTAATAAACAGTGTTATTAAGAGAGCGGATAATTTTTTCTCTAATTTACCTGAACATTTCATTGCCCTTAACTAAGGTTGATAAACACAGTATTATTAAGAGAGCGGATAATTTTTTTCTCTAAGTTACATGAACATTTCATCGCCCATAACTGAGGTTAATAAACAAAATGTTATTTAAAATTTAGGACAGGAAATATTATCAATCCATCTGAGGCTAAAGATAATAATTGGCCTTCAACAGTTTTACGTAGTTGTTGAAATTGCGGCAGAGATACAAAAATAAACCTATTCCTGCGATGTATTTGAGATTCCAACCAGAGAGAGAGAGAGAGAGAGAGAGAGAGAGAGAGTTTCGTCACTCCAAGTATTTAACGGATGTTACTCGCACGAGAGACGCAGCTTTTGAATTTCCGGACTCCATTTATTTTATCTTTTGTAAAGTTAATTAAAACACTACTGTGTAAAGCCTATTCTAGCCAGCCATACGTGACACTATACTCTGCGTAAACACACACACACACACACACACACATATATATATACATATATATATATATATATATATATATATATATATATATATATATATATATATATATATATATATGGAGAGAGAGAGAGAGAGAGAGAGAGAGAGAGAGAGAGAGAGAGAGAGAGAGAGATTTCATATAAAAAAATAAATAAAATTACTCAAAATGACTCTGAGAAGGGTTCCAAATGAAAAAAAAAAAATAACTAAAAATGACTCAAAAGGCTCTCTCAGGTGCAACCAAATGACAAAAAAGATCATGTACATGTAAACACATGGAAGAGAGAAAAAGAACCCGGTAATAAAAAAAACAGGGAAGAAGGTGAACAAGAATTCCAGGGAGAAAACGAAGTTGCTGTAAAGAGAAGTAAATGAAGAGAAATTAATGATAATGGGTCTTGGATACAGATATGAACTGAAAGAGGTCTGAGGTAAACACAGTCCTCGGTAGGTGGCACGAATGTTTTCGAGTTTTGTGTAATACGGAAGATGGAAGGGAGAAGGGGATAAATGAAGCACGAGTGAAGAGGATTGCTGTAATTTGAGAATAGTCGTGGAAGCGACTGCTGAGGACGTAAAGAGATCAATTAAAAGGCTGCGAAACAGAAAGTCCCAAAGGAACTGATGGGAATTCAAGTATGATGCTGCGGTACGTGCGGCAGTGTGACTGAGTGGTCGGACAAGGGAAAGGGTACGGAAGAACTTGTGAGAAGAATGAAGATGACAGAGGCGACTATATGAATAATAATAAGGGATGATTTTACTTAGTATATCAGAGATCTTGTATGGTATGAATTTGACTGAGAAAGAAATATGACAAAAAGATTAAGGAAAATAAATGAGTTTTAACAAGGAAAAGGGTGCGTAATTCAAGAGATTGTTATAAACAGTGATGTGAAAAGCTTGAGAGTAGAAGAAAATTTTGCATGTGGCAACCATGGACCTAGAAGCTTATGACAGAATAAACAAAGGCAATGAGAGGATGCTAAGTATAAAGATATAGAAGATGCGTTGTTGAATGTTACTGGAATATGTCATGGAAGAGTGACTGATTTTATTGAAAAACAGGTTGGAGACAAAAGTGGGTGATATTTCCAGTGGATAAAGTATATGACTGTGAAAAGTGCTGAAAAACTATTGAAGAGTAAGAGAGTGTGTACAAAAGAAGAAAATTTACATTAAACAGAAACAAAATTAAGGTTTTGAGTGAAAATAGCATCCAGACGCTACAGCAATGCATGGAAAAAATAGGAGCAGCTGATCTATATACATGTGTAGTACTGAATGTGAATGTTGACAGACGGACGACTGATTGACTGATTAATGTAAACTGGTGTCACAACATCTACGGTTGTTAAGACGAAAAATGTCGTTGGCACAGAATCAGAAAAGCGAGAAACGATGTAAGACTCCCTGCAAAAGATTAGGAAAAGACTCTGATTGTGTACGGAACCAAACTACCAAACCTCCTGTACGGAAGTGATGTTTACTGGGAATGAGGGATAAAAGGTTGAAACCGTTGAGAGTAATTGTTTGTATAGTACGCACAATGCAACGTGAGTAAGCAATTTAGGGATTCCTAGGTGTGGTAAAAAGGTTAGCACTGGTGAAAGGCTGGGTCGGTGTTCTGAGAGAGTTCAGTAATTTTAGAGAACCGAGTATAATAGTTTGGTAAAAAGCGTGCATAATTAGAAAGTGACAGGAAGAGAAGGAAAGAATTATTTACTTACTGCTGAACAGGTGGTACTGGAACGGGAAGGTCTTTATACTGTATTCTGAAGCACACACCCAGCGTTAATTACGGTAGGGTTATTATTGTGAAAGACAACAGAATAAATTACATGGTTCTTTAACGTTAAATGTAAAAAGTAGAAATTGGAAAATTGTGCTGTAAAGAAAATGCCAAATTATAAATTAATAATAACGTAAGATTTGTATTGTAACTGTGAAGATAAAAGGAAATTGCGAAGAAATGAAAAGCAAGTAAAATTTGTGTATGAAAACACTTCAGTGACGAAGTCTAACCAGGCCGAGTAGAGTATTTGATAATGCGGTCACCTACTTGGTGAGGGGCCCCTTGCAAATGTTATTTGACGACATTGTCACGTAATGGTATTTTATGACATATTCGATGACGATGACACCTACTCAGCAAGTTGCCTAAAGCTAATGGAATCTAATGACACTGCCAACTCTTTTGGGTGCGCTACCCCTATCACCTAGCTAATATATTTAGAAATAACTGACATTACCAAAACAGAAAAAAGGACAATCTAGAGCACAGTTGCTGTAGCTGCCATTTAAAATTTGCTTATAATTAATATAATAAAGAGATAGTCATTAACATTTTGTTTTGAATAGCGTTTAAGTGACTTGGTATCGTATCCATTTAAACTTTAGTTGTTTATCTAGACTTTTGTGATGGTTAAGTAAAACCACAGTTGTCAACCTGTATGCGTGGAGTTTGCCTGAAATACTGAGCGAGAATTGGGGTGCAAGAGATTTACGAGGAAACTGCGTTAGAGAATAGTCAGTCCTCTGTATATTTTTACACGAAATACAAGCCAAATTGTAGACCACGTTTTTCTTTCAAAGATCTCCCCACACCATAACCTCTTTATATTACATTTGTGTGGGACGAAGGTGTATGGTGCACTGTGTGCCGGGGGGTTCACGTGTTGTTGGTGAGCTTTCTTTGTGGAAGTTTTCAGCTTAAGTGGGTCATCCACAATTCAGCAATTAAATATATTCGGAAGTAAGCGTTGTATTACGTGTCTGGAACAATCCTTTGTTAAAGGATACGGCTTAATGATGTACACACACATACACACACACACACACACACACACACACACATATATATATATATATATATATATATATATATATATATATACACAGAGAGAGAGAGAGAGAGAGAGAGAGAGAGAGAGAGAGAGAGAGAGAGAGAGAGAGAGAGATTTTTCTTTGACCTATTTGCAAAATGAACACTGGGTATGGAGCTGCAGCCCCCATGTTCAGGTCATATGGTATGTTTCACATTACTAGTATGATAAGAAGTGTCCCTGAAAAGAAGAACTAAATGCTGTTAGAGTGGCTGAAGAATTTTGGAAGGCGAAGTGGTGAGAGCAACACCCAGGTGATTAAGGTTTCGTTACGACGAAAGTTTTCTGAATGAAGGGAATGGATAATAGGTCTATTGGCAAAGTAGAACAGTTAAAGATTGGAGTGATGAGCTGAAAACTGAAACCACTAACGGGTGTGCACATTAATTTTTTCAATAAAGGGTAGGATTCTACACAAAGACAAAAATATTGTTGTCGAAAGGTTTGATGAAGAATTTGGTATTTTATACATCGGCAACACTGCCGAATAAAGCAGTCTGAAAGACAACACACTTTAGAACTGTCAATATCGAAAGATTGATAAACATAGATAAAAAAAAAGTAAAGCAGCAATGAAAAGTTGTTTCAGCTGTATGAGAGGCAAGGAATTGAATAAAAAATAACCAGACTGGGACCCCAGAGCTAGATGGCGTATATCTCGAGAAGAAAAGGGTAAGTGAAGAAAACTTTAGTGAGCAGGGACAGATTTGAAAGAATAAGTCCTATAAGAAGGATTAAATAGGTAAGAGGCACCGGGAAATAAAGGCTAAGGATTAGAAGGGCTGGAGAAGGATGAACTCACGAGTGGACATGCTAACAGTGCAGAGCACCAGAGGAGAGTATAGGTTACTGGTCGAAGGTATAGTAGGGTTTGAGGCGTGAAAGCGATCATAACCAAAAGGATCTAAAATGTGAAATTATATATATATATATATATATATATATATATATATATATATAGAGAGAGAGAGAGAGAGAGAGAGAGAGAGAGAGAGAGAGAGAGAGAGAGAGAGAGAGAGAGAGAGTCAATACTACTACAATTTCTCAACTCTCAGATGGTTAGAAAATTTTGGCATTAATCTTAAAGATTTAAAATACAGTTCCCTGAATTTTAACAGGAATAAAAAATAAAAAATCTATGACTTCTCTGAGAGAGGGAGAGAGAGAGAGAGAGAGAGATTGCTATATTCATAAAGAGAAAAACTGCAGCGTAAACGAAATATCAGTTCTAATGACATTGCTGAAAGTAAAATTTGGAGTTGGGAGGTATATAGTGTAAATGAGACTTTGAGTTAGGAATGGCCAAAATTTGAGAAAAGGATATTTCAACCAAATCTTATCTAATAAAAAGATATTATCGTCAATATATTCATAGAAAACAGCAAAAACATAAAGCAAAAAAGGACGAATTTGAAGCTGACCGAAAAGAAAAATCTGTACTCTTCGTTAAAAACTGGCGAGATGTATGAAATTATTTTGCACTGGCGAATTTTCAATAAACTGGCATTCAAATCATTTTGGGATACATTTTTGGTAACTACTTTAGGGATATTTTTCTTTACTGGTCTATGTAAAATAAGTTTTTATCTATGATGTTATTTTCGCTTAAAATTTTCAAAGAATCAAATGAAAACAAATAAAAGTTCCAAATGATTACTTGAGAGCCAAAAATTCATTCGCCAAAAATAAGAGGCAAGTAAAAAATGCGCCGAAGTTTCTTCGGCGCAATCGAGTTTTCTGTACATCGTATAATGCTGTATGAAACATTCAGCCATGGCCCATGAAACTCTTAGCCGCGGCCCGTGAAACTTTCACCCACGGCCCGGTGGTGGCCTGTGTTGTTGGTACTTATAGCGTTGCCAGACTTACGATCATGACTAACTTTAAGCTTAAATAAAATCAAAACTACTGAGGCTAGAGGGTTTCAATTTCGTATGTTTGATGATTGTAGGGTGGATGATGAACATACCAATTTGCAGCCCTCTGGCCTCAGTAGTTTTTAAGATCTGAGGTCGGACAGAAAAAGTGCGAATGGACAGACAAAGCCATCTCAATAGTTTTCTTTTTCAGTAAACTAGAAACATATATCCATTCCGTACACACTGCAAAACTATTCTGAATTACCTTCCCAATGATATATACCGTAATTTAATGGTAACTATTTAGGCAATTGCTCAGTAAATCATTTCATTGTAAATCTTGACAGCCTTGGTACAATATTCAAGAATCTGGTTGTCAGAATGATAAAAAAAAGATTATGAGGTGGCTGTAAACATAGTTGTTCCGTAAGCGTTAAGGCGGTAAGTTTTTTTTTTTTTTTTAACAAATTAGAAGGGGTGAAACACAGCTTCCTACGAAAGCTTTCACTTCACTCTAATAATGATTCTCAAAGCCAGATTCTGTGACTTAAAAACAATGATGAAATCTTAACCTTCAACGTCACCTAGGGCTTTGAAAAACATGTTCAGATAAAAGAAATGTTTGGGGAGATAATCCGCAACCCCCAAAGGTATCCATCAATTAAATTTCATCCAATTCAGAAAAAAAGTGAAATTTTTACTTTTAAGCTAAACTGTTGTCCTGAAAAGTAGGCCAGCTTCGAAAATATTTATGGAAACTAACCACAAAGTTACCTACCTATCAAGTTTCGCCAGAATCAGGGAAAAACAAAACGTTGACCTTAAAACTAATCTGTGAAGTTGAAAAGTACACCAAGGTCAAAATATTTAAATTACTACTTCAACAATTAAGTGTCAAATTTTACAACCAGGGAACTTTATTAGAATCTGAAATTACAAAAGATTATGCTTGTAAGCTGATGTGTGTCCTAGAATAATAATTTAGCATACAAAATTATTAAGGCAAGTGGCCACCAGCTCCCCAAGTTAAGTTAAGTATACCTTAGTTTAACCAGACCACTAAGCTGATTAACAGCTCTCCTAGGGCTGGCCCGAAGGATTGGATTTATTTTACGTGGCTAAGAACCAATTGGTAGTTTCATCAAAACGCAAACAAAAGGGAAGAAGGAGGGTAATAGTATTAATATCATATACCTTTTCGTTCAAAATGGGTAAAACGGGGCACTTCGTGCTGCTAATCCTGAATCTCAACACGATGCTCTAATCTACTGTAAGAAATAAGTTAGAATACTGATGACTGGCATTAAGTAAGCTTTGTGATGCTACTAAGGAAAGCCGAAGGAATGCCTGTGGATATGACTTAACCCACAGACAGAGAACAAAGCTCTGCTAGGAAAATGACCAGTTTTTTTCGTGAAAAAGTATTAGGGGCTTTCCATTCATTCCTTCTCTTATCCCCTTACCTCACAGCCCAGGAGGAAGATCGTATATTTCTAAGAAGTTAGCTCCTACATAAAGGGGAGGAGCATTCAGAAACTATCAAAATACAGTTTTCATGGTAATAACGGCTCTAACGGTCATGTTGATGAAAAGTCTTATCATCATTATACAAAGCAATAAAACAAAGCAGAGACACTGCTTTCTATCAAAGTCAGAGCGCTGGACAGACACCCATTTCACAGATAAGATGCAATTCCGTACAGTTTCGCAACACGCTGGTATCCTCAAATACACTTCATGGAGATTTTATCAGAGGAGGCTGAAACTTCATGGAATTAAATTTTCTGAATCATAATGAGGAAATTTATCATTTAACGCCAGTTACCCACATAACACTCTCACTGCATTAGTAAAATTAGTCTTACTAGCACTGACGTGAGTGAAGATAAACTCGTATAATCTTAGATGCTGCGATTCAGGTTTTGCAAATTTGCCTCTATATGAACGATAACAACAACAACTGAATATAAAGGAAAAACTTAGCGGTAACACGAAAGTTCAAGCGAAGAAGAATTAAACGTGATAACTGTCTGTTTCCCGGATTCAAACAAAGTTAAATGACACATTATTTGGCAATCCAGTTCTGTAAGATGAAAAATTTACATAGCCTACGATATCCCACCTCTTACTTGTCCTACTATTTCCTTTCGCTATCTCCTTTAATAAGAAAAAAATCCTTTCCTTCTAGAGTCAAGATGTAAAATATCGTCTGTTATTCTCCTCGATTCCTGTAATCTAACCGTTAATTAACTCCCGTCCCTTAACCTCAATTCCCCCGCGTTCACCTATATCGTATTACCCATTCCCAGTTCCTTCCTTTTTACTTGATAAACTGCATGTTGTTGTTGGTGCTGCTTTCTCCCTTTTCCACGTTGACGACATTTTTCATAGCTGGAAAGTTGAGCAGGAGCGAAAAATCTACCTCCTTCCTAAATTTTCCGTCCTCCCCTCTCTTTCTAACCGGTGCAGTCTAAGGGCATTGTAATCGGAGCGGAGGTGGCTTTTCTCCTTATTTTGGCGCTGACGAAGCATCATTACTGTAAAGAGTTCTCGCGTTGCCTTCGCCTCTCTTCCTCACCGCTTCAAAGGACGCTTTGGCTTTGTTTTTCCTCGTTTTGTTTCGCCCTAGGTTTACCGTTATTCTAAAAGTTCCTTATCTGGTCATTTTTCCGTCGTGAAAGGATGTCCCGTGACTTCCCAGCATTCTGATATACGGATTGATTGATTTATAGATTTTTAGGCATAGATGCCAAGCATTGGGGCAACTAGGGACATTCAGCGCTGGAACGGAAATTGACAGTAAGAGTCTGAAAGGTGTAACAGGAGAAAAACTCACAGTTGCACTATGAATCAATTGTTAGGAGAGGGCGGACAGTAAGATGAAAGAAAGAGAATATGAGCGGAGGTACAGTAAAAGGAATGAAAACAATTGCAGCTAGGGGCAGAAGGAAAGCTGCAAAGGCCCGTAAGTAATACATACATTGCACTGCACGAGGTGAACTGAGGGCACTAACCCACTACGGGGTCTGATATCAGGATATTAACATCATCTTTGTATCTAGGGGAAAACTTTATCCCACGATTACCCCTAGTTTTCCCAGATATTTATCTACTAGATTCGTTTCCTATCACTGCTCTTTGCAACTATCAGTCTGCACGTCACCATTTCCTTACTCTATATTCTATTACTCGTTTGCTTTTCCTCACATTTATTTCCTGTTTGCTTTTCTAAAAATAACTGTTACCTTTATTTTCTTTTTGAGAGTCCATTCATCTCACTCTTGGGTCTATCTATATCTATCTTCAATATGCACACACGCACCTTTCTCATAGGGCTTTAAGACATTCCAAATTCTTAGATAATAGAGTTTCCCACAACTTTCACAGGAACTTACAAAAAGAAATGGTCCCTAATTCTGCAAAAAAAAAAAAAAAAAAAAAAAAAAAGTCTCCAGAATAAACCTTAGTTTTTCCTCTGTCATCGACATCCAATTATATTCTGTTATATTTTTTCTCTACTGCCTTTCATATTCTTGTGGGATGAGTTTTCAATGGATTTTTATGATATACCATTGTAGCTACATTATTGATACATTATTATATTTTAATGCTTTACATCCATCACATTACTGTGGCCGATGTTTATCACTATAATTTTTAAAATAAAGAAGTCGGCGATTACAGTTTGCAATAAATTATTGATGTTTTGGACTTACAAAAGTCATCTTTTTATTCCAGCATTTTCTTAAATGCTCCCAGTTACAACTAAATTTTAAGCTACGTGAAATAAAGCACCACTGATCGGCAATCGCCTAGAATGTCATACTCTGGCAACTCATGGATAACTTGACTTAAGCAATAAATATGGTAGGCGATGCCTAGGGGGTCCGGAAACAAAAGATTCCGATGAAGAATAGTTTTTGAAGCGTAACGAAAATAACACCTCACGAAATAATACATCTTAATAAATATTTCCTTTATGAAAGGCAACGCAGTAGAGAAAAAATATAAGAATATAACTGGATGTCGATGACAGAGGAAAAACTAAGGTTTATTTTGGATTTTTTTTTTTTTTTTTTTTAGAATTAGGGACCATTTCTTTATGAAATGCTCGAAATAAATAAACGCTCCTCTTCCTGTGTCTCTCTTCCATGATGAGACGACTCAGTCTTTCGAAGAGAGAGAAATAGAGCCGCCGTGCCCTGCTTCTCGACCCGAGATATGTCAAGAGTATCTGATTCTTCCCAAATTGTTGGCTAAGATTCTATTCCGTTCAGAAAATGGGATTTGATGTAAGTGTCTTTGATAAGACTTTTGATTTAGCCCGGCGTTCTTTGACACAAAAGACAGGGAAAAGGGAGCCCTAAATGCTTTGCTTACTGGACAGGAAGGAGTATAGAGTTTAGGTCCAAGGCCAAGCGCTGGGACCTACGAGGTCATTCAACAATAGAAGGGAAATTAAGAGTAGGTAGGTTTGAAAGGTGTACCAGGAGGAAAACCTCGCAGTTGAACTATGAAACAATTGTTACGAGAGGGTGGACACCAAGAAGGAAGAGAATATGAATGGAGGTAAAGTAAAAGGAATGAAAATGGTTGCAGCTAGTGGCCGAAGGGATGCTGCAAAGAACCTTTATTAATACCTACAGTGTACCCCGTGAGGTGCACTGACGGCACTACCCCTGCCCCCACGGAGTGCTTCCTGGATGTAAAACAACCTAATTTTAAACGATTACAAGGCTGTTATGTTAGATAGGAAAATTTATATAGGGATAAATTACTATTTGGTAAAAGCTCTATAAATACATACATACATACATATATATACAGTATATATATATATATATATATATATATATATATATATATATATATATATATATATATATATAACTGGGATGAAGAAATATGAGGATATGAAGATACTGACATGAGCTAAAAATTTGAAATTCTCATCAGTCTGAAATACATACAAATCAAAAAGCTCAAGTAAAACTTTAATGTCTATTAATAAGATGAGCATAAACAGCATCGTGAGCAAGGTCATTTTAAAAACGTGTCTTAGGTGAAAATTAAAAGTAACAAAAGAAATAAATATAATCCACTAAGAGAAAGCAAAAAAAAAAAAAAAAAAATTTGGGGTCAGGATTGGAAAATATGTGTAAAACTGCCACTCTTGAACTCAGCAAGTCGCCTCCACTACAGATCCTCTTATTTCTGAATCCTATCCGCTGGCATTATTTCGCTCACAGTTTCGGCGAGATGAAGGTGAGTCCCTCCCTCCTCAGCTAAGCAGCTTTGCGGAATCAATTCCCGAGTTTAATATGGAAATCGGGCATCCAAGTCTCTAAAATCAATTCCAAGTTTAATCTAGAAATCGGCAATCCTGGGATAATTGGTCGGTCGACTTTTTCTATCTTTCCGTTTCCATACTATAGATCCTGTCAATACTCGCGTTTCTATAGATTACAATATTGTTCCGAAAGATATCCTTAGTTCATTTTCTTTATTTCCCCTCTGTCATGATTCCTCCATCCACACTTTCATTACGTAACTTCGCCTCTCACACCATACTACCTATCAGTTCAACCGTCCCGATCCAAGCATATAAAATATTCTACAGAAAGGTAATTGTCTGTCGACTCTTAAACTCCCCCTTATATCACTGTAAAAAATATAATATATAATTTATGATCAGTGTATACTTCTAGTTAATTAAATGTGCGAACTGAAATACCCAACAGTCTAAGAAAAGATAATCAGTGAATTCTACATTAAACTTTGTACAACAGCGATGTTTGCGAGTTTCAATACAGGTGAGAGGAGAGTGTCTACCAAGCTATGTAAACATTGCATGACACGGTTTGAAGGTCTGATATTGATATGCCGTGGAAGACAGTAACTTGTCTGAACTGCAACCAGTGATTTTATCATAAAATATTCTGACTCTGATAAGTGAACTGAAAGCTTAATCCTAGAAAAGAAGAATCTTGTGGATTTCGGGTTCTACAAGAAATGGTATTCTATGTATGTTTGTTTATAATAACAAGATAACTTTATCCATTTTATCATTTTCTAATCTGGCCTGAGGGAAAGGTTCTAGAAGTGAAATAACAAACATACTATGTTATTAATGTTGCAAAGCTTGTTCAAAAATCGCATATGACGCCGCAAGTCCACAGGCCTCTCTAAAGGAATTCGTATTGAAATAGACTAAAGAGGTCACTCAACAATAATACATTCAACATGAAATAAGTTAGTATCTTAAAGACACAAATTACTATTTCATAAGAGTTCTTCCGCATCATAAAACAAAAAATCAAGTATTGAAGTTAATGAATTTTATGCACTCCTTTTTATCCTGTAAACATTTCAACAGTCGAAAGGACATGCATTTGAAAAACAAACGTGAGAAAGTACCTATGTGAGCAATGTTTCCTTTCAGTCATAAATATTATATCGACGATAATTTCATAAATCTGCTTATCCAACTACAGGATCTTGATAGTGGGGCAACCAATAATCTTGATTATTATTTTATTACTTTCTACCTTTCCTGAGATATGCGGTATCTTCACGTCTATTCACAAATGAAATAATAACAAGAACCCTTACACTAAACGGTGTTCCTGTAACTACTCACATACCAGCAGCAACGTTTCCATTGCAGCCTCCCCTACGTTCTCATAATAATTCAGTGTATCTAATCAATCACTCACGGACGAAATCCACTCTCCATTGTTTTCCAGGACGCTATCAGGACGTGAAGTAAATACACAAAGGGTGTGTCTCCCCTTCCTCTTAAGGCGATTAGTTTTTGCAAATTACTGTTCACGTTCCCACGCTAAATCTATTTTGAGATATATTAATTCCTTCCAAGTGCTCTCTCTCCTGAGATATATATATATATATATATATATATATATATATATATATATATATATATATATATGTGTGTGTGTGTGTGTGTGTGTGCGCGTTTTTCTGTGGTTAGGACGTTGGACTTCCATTCGATTCCCAAGCAAGGCACTACAATTTACATATTCTTTTAGAACCTACTGAATCTTTTGTTGATACACATACTAAATCACATACCAGGTATTTATTCTGCTGAGGAGTGTCTCAACGGCAGAGTCTCTCTGTCTCTCTGTCTCTCTGTCTCTCTCTCTCTCTCTCTCTCTCTCTCTCTCTCTCTCTCTCTCTCTCTCTCTATATATATATATATATATATATAAATATATATATATATATATATATATATATATACAAAGTATATATATACACACAAACAAACACACACACACACACATATATATATATATATATATATATATATATATATATATATATATATATACATACATACATACATAAACATTTATTTCCCTTACCTGGCGACAAGGGTGCAACATTTAGCTCTCGGCACGTCTTCTCTACTCCTGCTGCAATCCTCGACGTTGACTATCCTGCTTGAGTCAACAGGGCGTAATAGATTTCGCAGAAAATGGGCCGGCAAACGTCTACCAAAACAGAATGTAGCTCCAGAAAAACGAAAACCGCTGCCACGCGCCTCATTCAGTTACTGGATTCAGGGTGATCCGCTTGTGTAAAGAAATACCGGCCACTTTACATACCTATGGAATGTCTCCTTAGCATAGCATCGTCCAGTCCCCCCTACAAGTTCAAAAACTGCACCACTTAAATCTATCTCACACACGCTATGGTGCTTTCCGAGTATTGAGGGTCTGTTTCAAACTCTTCCTCAATGAACAGCAAATATTATCTCGGTCTCACTCTCTTCATTCCCAGGGTATGCGCGCTGTTCACCAACATATTGTTCTTCATTCTCTCCACCTGACCAAACCGCCTCAAAACACGGGCAAAACATCTTCGAGTTGCTTTGGGATTCCTTGCAGCCTCATGAAATTCAGTATATAAACGCTCTTAACTGAATGCAAGGATACTCCTATTCAATAAAGAAATTTCATGATATATTTAGAACAAATATATTTCATGATATATTTAATAAAATTAGTACAAAAATCTACCCCTCAAAAATATATATAATATTCACCTACATAAAAAATTATCAAACCTGTCAAGAAGAAAAAAAATAAAATAGCATCAATACCGTTCTAAAAATCTATAAAAAAAATTATAAAACTCAAATTAAACCTTCAAATTCCTCGTAAAATCTTGATGAAAATGAACATTTAACTAAAGAGCCATCAAACCTTCCAAGTACAAATTTATTTATTTCTCTATTTAATACAGCTTTCAAACGTAAAGATGAGCTACTGCCACTATACAGTTACATGGAGGAAGGGGAAGGTAGTTGCCGGAAGTCGTCAAACACCTAATGTCTCCTTACCACCAGCTCCCACTCATAGCGAAAAAAAGACATAAAAGAAAGAGCCAACTTGTTATAAAGTCTTTCTTCATTCTTATTCTTCCAGCAAACTGGGGCCGCACTTTGTTTTTCCCCGAAAGTTTGAAAATAATTAATTAGTTCCCTGTAGAGCGATCACGAAACTCTTCTCGACTCCCCTGGTCTCATCAACAACTTCATCCTGTTGACTCCACTTTAATGTTTGCTTCTGCCAACACTCGGTAGAAAAGACTAGAGAGGGTAGAGAGCAGGGACGAATATATATAATTGAATTGAGAGAGAGAGAGAGAGAGAGAGAGAGAGATGCCAAAAATTATTTGAGTGTTCTTTTCCTTCCCAGTCCGTTTATTCATCCACATTTGCCACAGAGAAACCTGAAATGATTCCAATAATTTAGAAGTTCATACTTCTCAATGCAGAACTTACATTCATAAAACCCAAATTTGGGAAAAGTATGAAATTTTCAAATCATGTAGTTCGCGGTCAAACGGGCTTCGAAAATGCAGAAGATACTGCGTGAAAAAGTGTGGCTGGTATATAACGCTTCATTCATGCAGTAGAGGATGCTCACTGGAGCCTGCCAGAACTACAGGAGTAACTCTGAGAGCTATCTCGTCCAACCCAGCGTGTGACGCCACATGAATATTCACAATGAAAGGTGTAATAGGCTATAAACACGGAGCGCATGACATTGTTTGCAACACAAACAACCAACGGCCGTACACTTTGCATTAGACCACGCACTCTACATGTGTGTGTGTGTGTGTGTGTGTGTGTGTGTGTGTGAGAGAGAGAGAGAGAGAGAGAGAGGGAGGATATACAAAGCACTACTTCATTATGAGTAACACTTTTTTTCAAAAATTGTACTATACAAGTACTGTTCGAGGTATCTTCCTTTTACACGACCTTAATACATTTAAATTAATATTCAAATATCCCGTCGATGTTCATATAAAACCAAAGACACCCCGAAAATGACAAAACATTAGGGCATTTAAAAGTTAAATTAAATGCGTTAATATGTTTTTCCTTAAGAATGAGAAACTAAAGTTGCTGCAGTGGTATTCACAGAATGAGCATGCAAGATTCAAGTGTTTGCGTACCGTAATAAAGCAACTAGCAGTTATACTACGGTTCAATCGTAAGATGTTACCAGGTCAATAGTGTTTTTTTTTTTAGATATGTTCCCATTGTTATCACAAAGTCACACTAATTTTCTTCCACTGTATTCTCCACATAATTCGGGCGAACAAAAAATGTATTGGTTAAAACTGCCAACAAAGTTGAGTCACAACTAATTCTACGTCGATCCTATCGACACGCACTTAGCAACACAAATCCATCTTGGGCAAATACTCGATTTTCCTCGATACGGAGTACCTTTTCTAATCAATCCAGCAAGCACTTTCTCCGTCACTCTCTTCTCACCAACCTATCGTCCTCCACTCTCATAACTTGGACAAACCGTAACCAAACACTTTTATACTTTATTTTCACCTATGCTAAATTTTCCTCCATACTATCCTATGTTTACAGTACACTTCTCGTCATTTTAAATCCTAAATTTACATACATTACACAAACAATTAACCTCATCATCTTCCACATTCGTTTCCTTTATACATTTTCAATTCAACATCTACATTCCACAACTGAAAGTTATCTCTTTTAAAAACCTATCGTCTTGTCATTCATCTCAAACTTATACGAAGCTTTAGAAATCCGTCATATAATTATGGTCTATATATTTGGCAATGATATAATCTGCCAGTTATCTTAACTGAACTAAATTTGAATTGTAAAACTTCCAGTTACAGTTCCACACAAAACCGAATAAATAAATAAAATATAGCAGTTACTTGCGCACAACTAACACCAACTAGCATTCAAAGTATTGCCTAATATCACATGTGCTTACAATTTTCCAACAGAATAATAGGACCAGTTACTACAGCAGGCGATAATAAAAGTACGACAGAGAGTTGTATGCTGGGGACACTGTGAAAGAAAAGGTTGTAAGGAGTCTCGGGGAGAAAGAGAAAGAGAATCACATTAAAACATCCTGGTTCAGAATCGCAACATCTTTTACAACACAATATACAAGCCAAAAATCATATGGAATTTTGCGTGGTAAATGAACGCATGAACCACGTTAAGTACTTCCATAAACCCTGATGATTATGACGTGGATACTTTGGATACGTAGCTAATTGGGGCACTCGAGCTTTGCACTTCCCTAATTAGCCTGCCTAGCAGACAAATAGTAAACCATATCTCTCTCTCTCTCTCTCTCTCTCTCTCTCTCTCTCTCTCTCTCTCTCTCTCTCTCTCTCTCTCACAAACTGAACGAAATTCCTGCAGTTTCTATCTACTTGTGTATGTGTGGGTTGCGTCCATATACCTTGTACTTTTCATGTAAAAATGACAGGAGTGAAACAGATATCAGTCTTGGGAGTCTGAAGTATGACTGTGGCATAAAAAAAATATATATATATAAATTTTTATCTAAAAAGGGAAAGCGGTATGTTATGAAGATAACGGGGCCAAAAGACTGTGTGGACTAGTGAAGAGTACGAATGAGTTCAGTGAAGAACGAAAAAAATGCAGTAGTAAGTGAATAGGGTCCAGGATGGTAAAAAAAAAAAAAAAAAAAAATCAAAGAAAGTTTCTGGACGACTTTGCATCTGTGCTTAACTGGGATTGGAGGAGAGCGTTGGATCTCCTAGTTGATCTGAATGCAAAAGTAAATGGCAATGAAATGAACAACAAAATTCTGATTTAGTTTACCCAGAGTGGAAATGTGTTTTGACAGGGGAGTATTTGGACTGAACTGAATTGAAAATGGAATTTAGGCTATAGGCTAATTTTAGAGGCCTATGAGGTCATTCCAGCACTAAGAGCAAATTGATTAATAAGTCTGCAGAAGGTGTAGAAGGAAGAGCACCAGTTTGCATTATAGATTCATTGGAGAGGGTGGAAAGTAAGATGGAAGAAACAGAACATACAAGAGGGTACAGTAAAAGGAACGAGGGGTTGCAGCTAGGGGCCGAAGGCACGCTGCAACGAACCTCAAGTACTGCCTACAGTGCACCGCATGAGGTGCACTGATGGCACTAACCCCCTACGGGGTGAGGATAGTAGTTGGAAATATGCAGTTTCAAAGAATATCATTTCATAAATTTCAGAAAAGGACTGTGGTGAGGAAAAATCTGTTTTTAGACTGTAGTAGATATTTGATTTTAACAGACAAAGGAGTTTACGAAGATAGGCGAATCACAAGGTAGGTGAAACAAGGAGAGCAGCAGGATCTCTGCAAATGGTGTGAAAAAAATGTTTTGGGAAGAAAAGGTTACAATGTGTGGAGGAAGAATTCTTGAGCCAGCTCTCCTTCAGAACATTGCAATACGGGTGCTGAAGGCGAACACAAGAAAAATGTGGAAGCGACTGACATTGCTTTTGAGTGCAGCTTAAAAGCAAGCAGAACTGTTGAAAGGACGACAAGAGTAAAAGTACACATATGAAGATGTAGAAAAAGATCTGTAAACGTGAAAGTCTGGATCGAAGTGTTTAGAGGTGACTTTCTCACGTGAAGATAGTACCGGACGATAAGCTGACGATGAGGGCGCCAATATTTGGAAATTTTGGGAAGGAGCAGCACATGAGAGCGAAAAGGGCTTGATAAACTGATCTGAAGGCCTAGGCCGGATGCGTCTTAAGATCGAGAAAGAGCAACGGATGGAGATTTGTGCTAGGGTCAACTGGCTTTTGATGAGACCTCTGCGTAGACACATAATGCTAGGAAAGTTTTCCATATAGGGTATGAATCGTGATCAAGAAATGAAGATATGATAATGGCTGATGTCTTGATTTTCCTGCAACCAGCCCTCATTATGAAAAACGGCTTCTTGGTGTCGAAAACACGCGTATACACATGTGTGTACAGTACATGTACGTATGTATGTATGTACGTATATATATATATATATATATATATATATATATATATATATATATATATATATATATATATATATATATATATATATATATATTACAAAATAACACACAATAATATACATATATATATATATATATATATATATATATATATATATATATATATATATATATATATATATATATATTAACAAATTACACAACTTATATATGCATTATACATATACACATCATATATACATACATATTTATACAGTATATATATATAAAAATGAAAAATTACGAAACACTTTCCATGTTACAACCTAATTCTCCTTAGAGGAAGATTTATCTTCACTTCTCATTGTATTCTTATCCAGTTCAACTGTTCTGAGTGTACCTTCCTCTAGAACTTATACTTCTAACTAAAATTTTTATTTCAACCGTATGATGATCATATCTGCTCCAGCCGCTTTTCATCTCACTTTGCATCCACCATCTACTTTGGAATAATGTATAATCTAACCAAATAACGCATAATCTAACTGAATCTTTTCGTAATTGGAAGCCAAGTATTCAAAAGAATTATGAGCTTTTCCAAATACTTTTTATCAACGCACTCTCCATTTTCATTTGCACTACTGTACTACCTACATGCTTACCAAAAGCGCAATGCCTATTTGTCATATACATATATATATATATATATATATATAAATAAATATATATATATATATATACACACATATATACATATATATATATAAAATGTGTACATGAATATTTTTAATCGGATATTTTACCAAACTACACCCACAACAATTATGAACAGAAATCGACTAGGATATTGGGAAACACGAATCGAGCTAAAAAAAAAAAAGAAGAAGCTAACTTTAATAACCTATTCGACATCTGTTTACAACGTCCACTTTTAAAGTCCAATGTATTTCTAGACCAAATCGTTCCCCGCGTCATGCGAAGCATAAAATCCAATAATTTAAAAACAAATTGAGGCAATCATGTGAGGACATTTATTTTTTTCCCCTTCTCAGAATAATGTATAAAATTGGAGAGAAGGGAAAGAACACGAGGAAAATAAAGAATATGAATGAGAGAAATGGGAGAAGAAAATCAGAATACTAAGGTGATAATGACAAAGTTTTTATCTGTCTGTAAAGCACATTATACAAAATTATTTATGAAGTATAATAATAAAACACAAAATTTGGAAACTTCAAACTGCATTTAGCTAAATATTATTATAGAAGATATGAGGGCGTTTGAACATTACTGTGTCAGTTACTGTCTGAGTGCTTGATGACTATTTAGTTAATAAATTTATAGTAAACATAAGGTTTGCAAACGATACAGTTCATATATTCTCATATAAGAAAATTGTTTCCAAAATCGTAATGGGGAAGGAATCACTTTATCACTACTGTGCTACAGGGAAAAATAAAAGACCAATTCAGATATAGCATTAACTAATTTTTTGGTATACAAAGATGAATTAGAGCTTGCATTTATAAACTATTTCTTATTCACTCATTCTGCTCAGAGGAAAAAGGACATGCAATGCCAACGAAAAAAAAAACAACTACACATACAATTTAATATCCTGCTTCGTTAGTTTTCAGTCCAACTTTCTATTTGTACCTTCAACTGAGTGAGAGAAATTAGAGAGGGATTAACCAAAATTCCGTACATGGCTCTGTTACATTTTGGTGTACAACAATTATGTAAACAAGTTCGCTGTGAAATTGAAAATCACTTAAATTTCACTTCAAACAAAATGTAAAAAGAAATAGGTATCATTGTACTCTATCATTATTTGAACAAATTTTAACGCAAATAATAAAAAACGTATATATACATGCATACATACAAACAACGCGAACACACACACACACATATATATATATAAATATGTGCATATATATATATATGTATTATATATATATATATATATATATATATATATATATATATATATATATATATATATATATATATATATATATATATATGACAAAAAACTAATACATACATTTAATTAACACAAGGTCGTTAGGAAATTTTAAATGATCACATTTAGAATTCAAATAATCTAATTTTTTATACATTTCGCGGAGAAACCATTTTCCCGAATACTGCCCGAAACCCCGCGGAAAATATAAGGAAATCTGAAAGATAATCCTTTCCTTGTGCACATTTTCTGCATATGAAAGGAGAAACGAGGAAAGTTTTAAACGGTTTGCAGCAGTAATTTAAAATTATTCCTTTGTACACCTCAATAAAAAAATTGTTAGAGTACAGTAAAATAAAAAATTAAAAGAAAACACAGAGGAAGAAAAGAACAGTCACCTGAAGGCAAATATTGACAAAGTCATATTTAGACCGCAGAAAAATGTTTGGATTTCTTGCGTCCGCAATACCTTTATTGCAATTCAAGTGCACAATAAGATTTCCCGAGGTGTTTGCTATTGACAAATTCAAGAATCGACCCCTCCAGAGATATGTACTGCGGGTTAAGGGTATGGAGCAAAAACACTTTTTCCTCACAATTCAGCTTCGTCTCCATACATACGTATCTGAAAAAGTATAATGTCCGCATAAACCTGAAGCGCATCTATACACAACAAGTTTAATATACATGCTTCTTCTTCTTTTCTTTTCTTTTAACGTGTGCTTTTAATCCCATTTTTGTATGGGGTAAAGCACGATGCCTTCTTTGAAGGACTTTTTGATTTGCTTTAGGGTAGACCTGTGGTCTCGATCGGCTGCCCTGCCTGGCATCGCTTAGACCCCGGTACGTATATTTCATGTACCATACCAGACCCAACGCCCTTTCTTCCAGCAGCGAATATACATGCTTTATTGTCTAATATATATATATATATATATATATATATATATATATATATATATATATATATATATATATATATATATATATGTATGTATATACATTTGATTTGATTATAATCACTTTAGCACGTGATTCGTTTATCACACATTACCTCAGGTGTGAAAAATGTGAAAAATGTGTGTGCTCTCTCTCTCTCTCTCTCTCTCTCTCTCTCTCTACTCTCTATATATATATATATATATATATATATATATATATATATATATATATATATATATATATATATATATATATATATATATATATATATATATATATTAATCACTATACTTTTCACTGCACTTTGTCCCCTTGCAGGAGTTTTGTGTAGTGATTAACTTTCAGGTTCTCAGCAAAATGACACGGACACGGAAAATTTTCCAGGAAACGGTACTAAAGATATTTCAATAATCTCATCACAACGACATCTCTCCAACAATGATGATGCTCTAGAACTCATAAAAAATCTCCTGAATGAACAATGAATTCTTTTCTGATAACAAAGCCTATTTTCTCTTAACAGTTTGTAAAGTTATAATTAGAATAAATAACATTCTCTCTCGCGCGCGCGCATTACATTTCTTTGTAATCCAAACAGGCACTTGGTGAAATAAATGACCCATCCTGAATATTCTCAAAACAGAATCCTGTTGCTAAATTATATAGAATAGCATTACTTTGCATTTCAAATAACGAATATTACTTTTCTATTAAAGAATTTACTCAAATATTTCAAACAATTTTTCTATAAAAAGCTAGTCACTTGAAAGGCAATATTTTATCGTCTTCGTAAATACTGATTTGTAGATGCAAATTAATCTTGAGCTTAATTTCAAAAAACTCTTAATTAAATGATACATCTTTTTTTTAATACCAGTGGGTCGTTACTTATCAAAATTCAATTTTCCCAGCGAATGAATACTCAGGTTGACAACACATTCGTTCATTTACCAAGGTGCACGAAATGTATCATACAAAGTAACATATTCTGTCTGGTTAACAATGTCAGTGAAATTCCAAGATTTTACCTGTTATTGCAGTCCTCATTCAAATGGAATTTCTGCCATGTCTTCCGTCATTTCGTAAACAACCTATTTCCTGATCAATTTTATAGTTACAAAAGCAACACCAAGTTCCCGCGTTTTTATTATATCGACGGTTTCTCTCTCCATTTCTTCCCATCAACCTCAAATCCGCTCGCAGCAGCGGTGTAGCGTTAAGAACGCTGTTTTCCACTTAACGCTTTAAATATCTACATGACATAACATTCGGTGTGGTGAGAAGGGTAGCCAATGCTGGCGACGGGGAAGCTGCGCGGAGGGCAAAGTGCTACAGTGACATTAACCTTGAACCCGGAGGACGATATTTCGTAGCGCTATGACAACGGCGTGGGACAATTACGGCGAGAAGGAGAAACATTAAAGCAGCGCTAAGACCCAAACCGGGCTTCCGTTGTTGGCATTACTGTCGTTTCCGTTGTTATGACAGTTTTTATTTAGGGTATTTGCTATTCATAATGGCGAACGGGATGAGGAAGAAAAAATATATTTACAGTTGCCTACAATTTTCAATTAGTTTTCGATCTTAATATACTCATTGGCAACTCAAGAGGATGAATGTATTTTCCTTTTTTTTTTTTTTTTGGTGTAACAACAAAAAAGTGGAAAGCCAGATTCATACTCACCTCAAACCTTTACGAGAGAAAACTCTTTGATCAAGGAATTAGTTTTTGCATTTGTGAAAAAAAAAAGGAATTTTCGAAGGGTTTTGGTCACAATTAAGGAAAATCACTTTTTTCCACGGTTCTCTTTACCTCAATTATTTCATCCAAATTTTCTTTCGCGAAATTCCTATTAGATATCATTAATTGAGGATTATAAACAAAACACTGTAAAGTCTGTTTGTTTAGCATAGCTCAATTCGCCAGCTGAGACCCCTCGACATTTTATAGCAATGAAACCCCTGTCTGAAAGATAGCCAAGTTATCACTTGACACTTGAGAGAAAGAATTGTTTTGTACAGTGACTATAAGAGGCCAAAAACAGCCGGTTACATGTCTACTTCGAATCAACAATTAAAGTCTCAATAACCTTATTACATGTAGTTGTAGAAGGGGAATTATGATTTTGTAATCATTTGCTGTAAATATTCTCTGATGGAAAAATACACATAATGCAGCCCTACACCTAATTCTGTTTATGTCTGTCATTTGTGTCGTTGTTGCTGTAAGTGAAAGTGTGCTGAGCAATTGTATCTCCATTCCAGCCAACTGATGGAAAAAAGAATGGTAAAAAATCTGATAATACTTAAGCCTTTACGCATACCTAGGTGTAAAGGCATTCCTGATTGATTTCAGGGGAGAGTTTATTCTCTTTCTCTCTCTCTCTCTCTCTCTCTCTCTCTCTCTCTCTCTCTCTCTGTATACTTGAATTTAAATGTGCTTAAAATGTCGGTGACTTTGAAGTCTGTTTTATTCTCTTTCTCTCTTAATCATTATTTTGTTATTGGGCCTATACCAGTATCTACATTCCAAACTATTTCCATTGAAAAAACAATGTTAAAAAAAGCAAAAGAATCCATGGAAATAATATGTATGGACCTATACTAAGGGTTCTCACTATATTTCTACGTTTATTATATGTATGCTGTTCATCTGGCTACCGGTAATATTGATGCGTAATCTGAGAATAGGAAATGAGAACATTAAATTGTGCTTAAGACTTTTTTCTCTCTCTCTCTCTCTCTCTCTCTCTCTCTCTCTCTCTCTCTCTCTCTCTCTCTCTCTCTCCATTAAACTGCCATTTTGAAATTCCATCCATCCCCATGATGACTACTAATGAAACTCATTTTTGTTCAAGCTGAAGCAGTAAAATATACTAAAATCAAATTAATATGCTTAACATTGCTACCTAGGCGAAATTATGGACATCGGAATTTATGAGAAACATTCGGATCTGAAGCTTGAGCGACTGAATGATTTCTGACAACGGACTGGTGCTGCAAATACAACACAAACGAATACCGTAATATATGAAAAATACCTCATTCTAGTCTCTCTGGTATTAGTATTTGATTTGCGTAATTGTTATACAAGTTACCTAGGTTTAAACAAACAAAAACCATGAACGACTCCCCGTGAGCTCCAACCCCTTGTAAAAGCTACCAGTGTCACTTCCCTGAACTTTAGTTAGCCGATGTCCGGGAAAAATATGGGTAACATATCAGTTTTGCGGGCAACTTCGCCCAATTGATTGCATCATGCATTCACTACTTATAATAACAATACGCCATATGGCAATCCCTTGACCCCGGCAAACATGAACAAACCGGGTTAAAGGACCAAAAAATTTTGAAAGCAGTTAACCTATTCTTGCAAGAGGCTGTTGCTCGAACGAATATTTTATCCGATCAACGAAACTGTCCAAGATTTCAAAGACCAGAAAAGAATAATACGATTCACCAGAAGCTGCACTATAATTCCTAAGGAAGTGTGGGTTTCAAAATACGGCAATAATCACTTCTTCGATAGGTTTTACATTTTTTCTGTATACATTAAATAAAAAAAAAAAACATGACAACCAGACACTACAGCTTATAATACCTGCTGCCAAATGACCTACTATATATCGTAGGATTAAACAGTCAATAAAGATTCGATCCATCTATCGATAGCTCAATTAACTGCAGTATTCATTTGGAACTATTTGAGTAGGACATGGTTCTTGTTTTGCTCATGTATTTCCTAATATAGTGAGGATATAAACT
>NC_089771.1:21032883-21132883 GCF_040412425.1 Macrobrachium rosenbergii | reverse complement strand
CTTGTTTAAGATTTTGTAACGGTAAAACATGAAGTTGATTACACTTGTATTACCTGTTACATGCACAAAATAAGACATACGGCTATGCAGTTTTTAAGCAGTCGTTATTTTTTTTTAATTTTAAATGTATTTTTAGATCTGTTTTCTTTTTCCCTAATGGATTCCTAATAGGTGAAAATTTTCTTTCCCCTACTTCTTCATCTAGCAGAAAATTGTACTGTTCTCATCAGCAGGTATATGGAAGACTTTGCATTAACTGAATCCCCTTAAAACAGCATTTACTGTTAAATATTATTATTATTATTAGCTGCCTACAGTAGGATTATTATTATCTTTAATATAACAGGCATGTCTGTTACGTCTAAAGTTTAAAAGTGTAAAGATTTCCATTATTATTATTATTATTATTATTATTATTATTATTATTATTATTATTATTATTATTATTATTATTACTGTCACACACGTTATGACCACTGACATTAACACTTCTGCCAAGTATGTATAGTTATATTGGGGTTACAGCAAAGTGCCAATGACAAGGGTTTTCTCACCACGGGATTCATCTCTCTTGGACGCTCTTCATATGTATCGTCTATGGTGCTACGTCTCACACAGGATGAGAAGGGTTGTCCAATATATGTCTCTCACGAAGCATCAAATAATATAATCTACAGGAAGGTACCCCTACCCTTCCCCCTTCCCCATACTAGTTTCACTTGACGGTTCCGTCCGCATCATTCAACATGATCCTTGGCGTCAAGGCCATCTTGGTATCTCGTACGTTTTTTCCCTGCCGGCTGCTCCAGGAGCAAGCGCCCGTGATGGCAAAAGGCCATATTAATCTTAAACAAGAAGAAGGCCTGGGGCGTGTTCGTTATTTTCTGTCTTTGCTCGATGAAGGAAACGCGTCGCACCCGCTAGAGAGTAACACATCATCATCCTGACAATGCCCATTAAGAGAAACAATACTGATATTGAGGAAAAAATATGTCCATTAAGAGAAACATTACTGATAGTGGGATAAGACATGTCCGTTAAGAGAAACAGTACTGCTATTGTAATAAAATATGTCCATTAAGAGAAACAATATCGATATTGTGATAAAACATGTCCATTAAGAGCATTAAGAGAAATAACACTGATATCGTGATAAAACATGTCCATTAAGAGAAACAATACAGATATCGTGATAAAACATGTCCATTAAGAGAAACAGTAGCCTACTGATATTGTGATAAAACATGTCCATTACGAGAAACAATACCGATATTGTGATAAAACATGTCCATTACGAGAAACAATACTGATACGTGATAAAACATGTCCGTTAAGAGAAACAATTCCGATATTTTGATAAAGCATGCCCATTAAGAGAAAAAATACCGATATTGGGATAAAACCTGTCCATTAAGAGAAACAGTACCGATATTGTGATAAAACATGTCCATTATGAGAAACAATACCGATATTGTGATAAAACATATCCAATAAGAGAAACAGTACTGATATTGTGATAAAAGAGTTTTAAACTTAAAGTGAAAAGTACATATCTCCCATACTGGACCATGATAAGTTGGCCCTGATGAAGACTGGTTTCAAAATGGATGGCATAAAATTGGCAATTTAATAAACGAAAATTCAGTTTTAGTATTAACACTGTGCATTAATACCTATAATCTTTTGTGAGTTATATATTTATGAGACTGTTACGTATATTTATAGAACATATGCTCGGACAAACGCTAGGGTTTCATTCTTGCCAACCCTTCGAAGAGAAGAAAATTGTCAGGAAAATAGGAAAAAAATAGTAATACAAAGAACCCTTGCAGTGGAGCAACATTGTCGACAGAAATAATAACGATGGCGGTAACAACCAAAGCAACAGAAACAAAGATCTATCAAAACACTGGAAAAGCACTTCAACAACGACAGTCCCGAGATAATCAGACAGCGACAGTTGTTGCTGATGTTGTTGGAAACAAGAGTGACCCAATATCGCTCGTCGGATTAGACCATCATTTATGAACAGATCCATCTATCGGATACTCGATTAATTGCACTATTCAAATGGAACTCATATGGACATAACATGACTGATGCGGATGATGCATTCTGTCATAAAAGAGAGAGAGAGAGAGAGAGAGAGAGAGAGAGAGAGAGGGGGCAGGCGATGAATCATGAGCAATTCAATATTCCAATTTTTCGCTTCACCGCTGTACATCAAAAATATTTCCCAGTCCCTAAAAGTTTACTGAATGGCTGAGGCAATTTTGAAAATCCTACACTCGCACTTTACTTTATTTAATTTATGGAAGAATCGTTTTTCCCTTGAAGTAATAGACCAATGGAAATCTGACCCAAGTAGCCTATTCTGAGCACAACTTCAAGTACACTGACAAAAAAAATAAATAAATAAATAAAGTAATCTAGTATGTGGTTTAGGCTGAATCATAGTTGAAAACTTATTTGACTTTTGCTCACGGGGGACCAGGGAATATGACCCCGCTGTGACACAGGTCATGATCTCTCATCGAAGATGTCCCAGTTAGGGTATTTATTCAAAATAACAATAAGAACAAAAAACAAACCAATAAAAGTAATAACAATATAACTCAATGCAGTTACATTTAAAATGAAAACAATATTAACAATAACAACAGTGAAATGAAACAAATTCAAAACAGCACTGAAAATAACTACGATAGTATTAATAACAGTAACAGCAATGTATAAAATATCCGCAAAGAGCGAGCTGGAGAGTAACAAACACATGAAGTTCCACCTCCCATTAAATTCATTCAACGCCCTCCTTGTTATTCAGCGCTAATGGTAAAACCACTAAATTTTTATACTTGTGCGCAGTTTGCATATGGAGGAGGGAAGGGTGAGGGGTGGGGATAGGGAATAGGAGTAAAAATGCTATCACTCTCTTTGTAAGCATTTATAAGACTCTAGGGAGGGAAAAAGAGAGCCATGCTTAGGCCTACAAAAGGTGAAGAGGTTTCCAAGGGGGAGATATATTACTGAATCTGCTGTCTCAATTTATTTTTAGCTTTGAACGTTATTGCTTTTGCATGCGTTCTTCTTATAAACTTTGGCGAAATTTAATCAGTTGAAATATTTAAGAACTCATAAACATTATCATTCACAAAAACGCCCAACGAACAAAAACTTTGTTTACACAACGGAATAAACACACATTCTATTTTATCTCTTATGACAAAATGCACAGAAGTTTACGGAAAAAAACATGTCTAAAGATGATAAAGCTTATATAAAACTTTCATCTGAAAGTCATGTGTACATACAGTATGTATGTACATATGTATGTATGTATGTATGTATGTATGTATGTATGTATGTATATATATATATATATATATATATATATATATATATATATATATATATATATATATATATATATATATATATATATATATATATATATATATATATATAAATGCATACAAATGCATGAATATAAAACGTGCAGGTTAATAAACAATTCGTTTAATCTAAGAATATAAGAACAGCTTAACTTCTACAAAATTCTATTCTTAACCAAGCCAGTTGTATCAGCATATCATTTACAAAAAAAACAACTATAAATGGTCAGAAAAGACTTTAGGTTAAGGCCAAAATGAGTCTAACGATGTTGAAGTAAAATACTCAATTTGCATAGAGCACCATAAATTCAGGCAATGTCATCAACATTCTCTTGACCAAATGACCTTAGTTCTATGTAGAAAGGAAAATAATGTGTTCACGTAACAGTCCGTAGTTCAAAAGGGAAGAAACGACTCTAAGATCCAAAGAAAAAATTGGAAAGACTCGAGGTAAAGTCTTAGTTTCATTACTAACTAATAAGACATCAAGATTTTAATAAAATTCAGAATCGTATTTTTACGAAATTCTCGAACGCTTCAACGAAAAAAAAAAAACGCATTTTACAATGTAAATTTCGTATAAAATCTAATAATTGGCAAGTGTCTCTTATAAAACTTACATTTCATAAACTCAACTTTCTTTTTCTGATTAAAAGAGATTCACTTTTCTCTACACAATCAACTGAATCCAACACCTTCTGCAGTTTACTGGAAGAGCACATTTTTATTTTCTCTTCCCCTCAGTTCCGAAGAGAAAGAAAAAAAAAAAAAATTCTAGCCGCTGAAGGTGACTCAATAAAAAGAGCAGTTTCAGAGACCAACTTTGTTTCGGCCGCGCGCAAGCTCCTAATTATTACATATTAGACTCTCATAAAAGTTCAGATAATTTAAATAACCTATAGAAATGCTGGGTTCTTTTAATCTTCCAGAATACACATACAAAGAAGTTTTGACTTCGATTTACAAACTTATATTATTAGGCATGGTCTGCATATGACCATGCCTAATAAAAAAAATGAAAAAAACTTGAAAAAAACTGAGGACACTGAGGAGCTAATGCTTGATAAATAAACCCACTTGTCCCTTTATAATAAAGTTTTGAGTCCTAGGATTTCGATTTTACATGTTTCAAAAACGTAATTATACTGAAAATGTTAAAACCATATGTCTTATCTGCTCTACATTACGATCTCAAGTGCGCTAAATTTACATCAAGCTTAAAAGCCAATAAAGAAAACTGAAAAATGTGTCCTCTCAGTATTAGAACTAAGTCAAAATAACTGAATAAAACTGACAATGGGATAATCCTTATCTGAACAAGTGTTTACACGCAATGATCAGACCGAAGACATAGATATGGCTTCGGAAAAATAAATAGTGTCACACGGCAAGTTATGTGGAAAATGAAGTGGAAAAGAAACCTTGATAATAATATGGAACAAAAATAAAAGTACAATAGAATTGGAGAAACATCTTGAACTTAGTGAAATAAAACCGACGTTAATTTACCTTTATTATGCAGTTTGAAATTCTTGCACAAACTGAAGAGTAAAAAATTTCTCAAAACCATTCTCACCATGTGAAAGCTTTTTATAACTTTTTTTAATCACGAATTAAAAACATTTTGCGATAAGCATTTCAAAAAAACTCTCTACCTCAAAACTGAAATGTCAGGTATGCCTGAAGCAACCTGGCATGAAATATAAATTAAAACTATTTCGCAGGTGAATCAAAACTATTTGTTCATATGTGGCTTTCACGTCGCAACTTTTTTTTTTTTTTATATTTCCAATGAAAACATCACTCGACCGAATGACTGCCAAAAATCACAAGCAAGCACTGACAACCACCTGAATGTCATCAAATTCTACGTCAATCAAAACTCACTCTTGTCCTTCAGTACGACGCCGGCCGCAATGCAAACTCAATTTCCCCGAGTGCCGTTTCCTATCGCGTCGCTCCCTGCAATCCTTCCACAGACACTTCAGCGACAAACTGAATTCCGTCTTATGTGCCACCCGTCCCATCATTTTTATTCAAAAATGTCTACTTTCTTTTCGGGTGGAAACGGGAAATTACGCAAATAATAAAATCTACTATGAATTGAACTGAACTGAATACAGAATTTAGGCCAAAGGCCAAGCTCTGAGACCTGTGAGGGCATTCAGCGCTGAAACGGAAATTGACAGTAAAAGGTTTGAAAGGCGTAACAGGAGGAGAACCTCGCAGCTGCACTATGAATCAATTGTTAGGAGAGGGTGGAAAGTAAGATGGAAGAAAGAGAATGTGAAAGGAGGTACAGTAAAAGGAACGAAAGGGATTACAGCTAGGGGCCGAAGGCACGCTGCAAAGAACCTTAAGTAATACCTAAAGTGCACCGCATGAGTGCATTGACGGTACTAACCCCCTACGGAGTAAAACCTACTATGCAATTGAGTGGCAAATAACAGAGGGGCATAGTAATGCTGATGTATTTCCCTCTATGCCAGATAAGTGATAGCATACCAGGCAATAAAACTATAGCTTCTCCACTAAACCTGAGGAAATATTAGGCCTAAAGCGAGTTAACCTCTTAATGTAACTTACGTCATCGTGCTGTCAAGACGTTCTCAGGAAAAGATAAAAGCAATATCTTCGTGTTATGCCTAGAATAAGAGACCGAGCTAGTAGTAAGAATTAGGCTGAAAAGGATACGGTTGTCCAAACTCTGTATATAAAGAAAAATAGGCTCTATTAGTTTCTAAATGCCATTATTACCACGTATTTATATGGAACCGGTAAACTTGCTAAGCACGCTTACACAGAATATAATAAATATATCGTAAAAGTAAAGGAAAAATATATGAAAGCATTAGAGTTGAAATGAAAATTAGTAATCTAGTACCTTACAAATATGACTAAACAACTCACAGTCCTAAAAGGCGTTATTAGTTCACTGGCCAAGAATTCAGTTTGACAGAATAGTTTCTTCACTAACTTGACAAACAAATAACGTCACAACGGGAAGACATGCAAAAGCCAGACAAATCGAATCGATAGATGCTTTTTAATTACATGGGAATGTAAAAAGTGAGGGCATAAATAGGCGCACATGAAACCCCATCTCTTCCAATCGGTGAAAACCTCCGCAAATAAAAGTAATGGACTTGATAATGGCGTCAGTCAAAGAGACCCAAAAGAAAAAAGAAAGAGATATCCAGGAAATTAATGAATCGTGAATATCTTTTGTGCGGGATCCCTGATCAATAGAGAGAGAGAGAGAGAGAGAGAGAGAGAGAGAGAGAGAGAGAGAGAGAGAGAGAGGACGTAATAGCTAGGGAGACTTGCAATTCTAGTAGAAGCAAGACAAAAATAAACTAGCACTAGTGTGTGTGTGTGTGTGTGTGTGTGTGTGTGAGAGAGAGAGAGAGAGAGAGAGAGAGAGAGAGATCTATACAGGATATGATAGGCAGTATAAAATGAGAAAGAGGCAGTTGAAGAAAATGTGTTGTTAACATTACAAGGTGATTTTGACTTAACAGTAAAAGTTGGTGCCACAAGATTATCATCAGCATATCTGCCTGACGACTAAATTGGAGACTGAGAATTTGCTTCGGGCGTAAATCCTATATCTTAGATTCCACAGGGAAAAGTATGTATTATGACTAACTTATTCTTTAGCTGAAATAACATGGCATACGGCAAACAATCAGCTATGAAACAATAAAGCAAATATATAATTTTTTTTTTTTTTTAGAGAGAGAGAGAGAGAGAGAGAGAGAGAGAGAGAGAGAGAGAGAGAGAATATAGTTATATTTAAATACACACACACACAAACCCTCCTTCGAATAAAAAATTCACTAATGATTTTATTCATCCGATGAAACCAGAAATAAAAACCAAATAAACTTCAATACAGTCATATTACAGAGCCAACAAAAATACAAAGCACATAAAATACCATAAAATAAACAAATGCATAAATAAACATACATTTACATCAAGGAAACATTTGCCACTGCCTACTGAGCAGTGACGTTGACCTGGTTCGGCCATTTTTCCAGGGCCGATCCGACAAGAAAGTTTTTAAAATGGGAAATAAAAATAGAAATGCATGGATAATAACTGTCTTCTCTTGCCAGTTCAAACCCACTAAAGTTAACAGGAAAAAGGAAAGACTGAATAAATATGAAGCAGTGTAATACAATATTCCATGATTAAGCTCGTGCCAAGTGTATGCGTGTAACATAACGATGTTTACACGAAAAACTCTTTTTTAATATCTCAAAGCCCATAACTATTTCAGGAAGGACTGACATGTGGCCATGGTGGTAATACCATCCTATGAATGGCCGAACATTTTAAAATAATGACAACGATGAAAGAGAATTAAAACAGACTAGGCTACAGACTCCTTCATTTATCCTGCTTTAGACTCCTCTACTTGATCCTATTCAGTTGCAGCAGCTTTACAATTCATGACTTGCTTCTCCAATCACTCAACCATCATCGGTACTAATACTTGTGTCTAGTTTTTCAATAAGAATCAGCCATTCACTAATCACAATATCATCATAAACAACTTTCCAAGGTTTGTTTATCAAGCAAACCTCAGTCATATTTACATGACTTATGCCTTGTACAACTATTTAATTGTTTTATTCTTTTACCTTCTTGTCTCATCTTTGCTGCCTCTAAACGACTTTCTGTCCTTACCACACCGACCCATTGAATCTTATAGTGATGTCATTGTCTTTTATCGAACGTCCTTCAAATCTTCTTTCTTCTATAATTGTTCGCTCATCTCTTATTTCCTTAAGTTACAAAGATATTTTGAAGAATTCTCATGCCTCTTCATCAACTGCTCTTATCCTCTTCTCTGTTCCGATGTATATTATTAATCTTATATTTATTTTCTATGTTCTTTAGTCTCCTATCCCTCCTTCTGCATCTTTCTCCCTTGTTTACATCCTTCTAAGTCTTCGAATGATCCTCATTTTGTGTAACCTCTCTACCCTAATCAAACTCGTTCCCATACTACTTTTTTTTACTTTCTTTTATTTCCGTCCCCTCTGTGAATCACACCCCGACCGCCTTTTTTCTGTCCTCATGTTTCTTTAATAAATTCACCACTTTTCTCTCTTTTCGAATTCACATACAGGAAATACATACTAGTCAGAACATGTATATATTTCAAAGGAAAGTGACGGCACTCTGATAAGTTATCGCACAGGGAATCAATTTGGGCATGCAAGGCGAATGGGGAGTAAAAGAAAAAACATGAAAAAATATCAACACGAAGAGGTAAAATAAAAAAATAGCTACCAAGAGATACAGTTGCAATAGATTTTTCGGAGGGTTGGAAATGTTTCTCTCTCTCTCTCTCTCTCTCTCTCTCTCTCTCTCTCTCTCTCTCTCTCTCTCTCCTGAATTTAAAAATACTAATTTGTCACTCATTTCACAATCAATGAGAAGAAAAACTGTTCTAGACGCTTCGTATTTAACTGATTTATATTTCGAATATTGTACATTTTACAGCATAACGTCAATAACTCATTTTCAATTCATAATTTTTTAAGGCATATTGTGTGAAAGCTTGGGTTCATCAAAGGGACAGCCACGTCCTTCAAATACATAAATGAACCAAGACTGTCCTTCCTTTTGAACTACATAACATTTCATGCTTTGTCTGAAAGATACAATGCTGAGGCTCATTTTCACCACAAGAGAGCAAACCAGCTCTCAATACAGGTTCAGAAACTTACATTAAAAACCTGACATAAAAATGATTAACCAACTAAAAAGGCCTGAATACAATATTAATAATTTTAACCAACAACAAGCAAATTATATGACTCCAGTAGAGATGGGGAGAAGGTTTGCTGATTTCTTGTGGTAGACATAAGCCTCAAAATTTTATCTTTCAGACATAGTATGAGATGTTATAGTTTAAAAGGAATGAGTCTTCGTTTATTTTATTTATATGTGCCCATGTATCTGAAGGACATGGCTGTTCCTTTGATGAGCCCAAGCTTTCACGGCGTGCCTTCAAAAAAACTATGAAATAAAATATGTTACTGACGTCAAGTAAGACATTTGAAATACAGCTCAGTTAAATGCCGAGACTCTATGAAATGTTTTTTCTTTCCACATTCCTTGTGGACTGATCAACAAATTAGCACTTTCAAATAAAACACAAATATCTGTGTTCAAAATCACACTTTTCATTGCTTTTATAAACAAGATGATAACTCTAACAAACTGAGAGTTCATGCCCCTGAACTTGCATAGGTTGTTCTGACTGTTATCAAATTAACATGAAACAGATGCATCTCAGTCGACGCTTTCATAACATTCTCGTCGAGTTTAAGGATATTAACCATTTTCTCGTAGATGAAGACTTTTAAGCATTCTTACACGTTTCAAATCTGCTTCGTAACGAGCAGAAGAGCAAATGTTGCACACAAGAAATTTATATGCCCCTAGTCCCGGTGAGCCTTCATACCCCAACACTGTCTCTTTCTGAATAAAATTAATGTCACTCCTCGGTGAAAGAAAATAACATCTTAGTTTTTTTTAAGAAAGGTGCTTTGGCTTACCTGAATGGGGATATACGAATTATGGGTGTTCAGCCACATGCATTAGAGACTTAGGAATATCAGGGGTAATGAAAAGGAATCAAATCTAAAAGTTAAGGCGCCTTACTGCACTGTTTATTTACTCAAAGCTTTTATTTACATAGTTTCAGACGGTGACATTGATTCTTTCCAATTTCTGAGTTTCAAATATATTAACCGATACCACTAGCGATATTTACCGTATACAGTAAAAAACACTCGTGTGGGGGTCCATTTTCTGCAAAACTCTTCTATAATTCTCATTTCATGATATGGCAAGGACAGTGCATCTACAATGGTAAACAATAAATAAGTTTATTTTTAACTAATCTCAGTTTTTTCTTATTAATGATGTCAAAACCATTACTGACTGAAATCTTATGGAAATCCCTATTTTCAGTCAATATGAAACATACGCATCACCTATGAATGTTACAATTTCCATTTCCAATAAAAAGGATACTGACGATGACACCAATGAATAAGGGTACAAAAATATATATTCTGTATATTTTTTCACCACAATTTTCCAGAAGGCCCCAAAATCCTGGTACCAATTGTAGTAGCAGGAGGGGGATACGAACTATCTAAAGAAACGACGAAAATAGTTCTTCAGCCACATAATGCCACGCATTTCTCTTCCCTTTCACACTTCGCCGACAAACTTATCAAGTTTTCCTCTAAAAAAAAAAAATTTCGTTTCCTTTCCTATCATGAGAAATGTCGCATTTCTACTGCTCCCGTTCTCTATCACCTCATTGTTAAGGTTCGTCTCACTAACACGTATTCGTGATAGCTCCCCAGTCTTCCTAAACTTTAGAATCTCTGGACTCAATTGGGTTCCTTTTCTGAAGGGAGAGGAGAGGGAAGAAGGGACAGCCTCCCGGGTTCTCCAAGTTTCCAGCACAGTTCTCACACATATTCAGTTCAGCCGAGACTCTTAATATTCAAGAATTTATATTGTTACTGACTACTTGACTAATATAGTTGCCAAAGTCTCTCTATCTCTACCCACTTTTAGAAAACCAGTGCTCGATATCAACAAATGACAAGTGAAGTCGCTTGCTCGCTGGTAGGAAGCCAACCAATATGATGCTTCGTCAGAGACTGCTATATTAAGGTATACTCGGCGTATTCTTTTATGTGAAGAAATTCTCTCTCTCTCTCTCTCTCTCTCTCTCTATAAGCAAGTAATTCATATCTGATGGAAGAAATTTCATTACTGCATCAGTAAACTTATGGCGCATGTGACTTTCAACGTTTTAAGAAAAATTACATAATATTTGTTTTAAATTTACATTCATGAGCATCTTCAAAAAAAAAAAAATCTCTACAGCCTACTGCTTGGAAGACAAAATAATTAACTACTTATGTTACAGATGTTTATTTTGTCGCCAACATCATTATATCAAGTCTTCATGTGCGACTAGTTGTATAAAATAATTGAAAAACTAATGATTAGTACCTAGCTTAAAATCATAAATGGGAATAAATATGCTAAAATTTCCAAAGGCCGAGTTCTAAACAATTCACCTCAAGCCAATTGGTTGAATAATGAAACAATGATAACCTCTTCAACTATCTTATTTTCCATGTGAAGGCCAACTGAACGGGCAACTGCATGTCTTTAATTTGACTGAACTTGAAAAAAAGTGAAAGTTTACAAGGTAAAAATCTGGTGTACTATTCAGATAACTATAGACCAAACACAAACAGAATGCAGTTCAGACGTGGAGGAGTTAAATTCCAGTGAATATCTACAGGAGACCACCAATGGAGAAAAGCTCAACTTCGATCTCCATATACGGCTTTAACTAATATTCAGTATTAATGACATGAAAAAACTATACTGCTGGCCGATTGCTTAAATATCCAATCATTTTATTTCATGTACCACATAAAACTGGAGTTTTCACTAATACAAATTACGAATGGGGCAAAACGCCAGTGACAACATCACAACATATACCAACACAAAATTAAAAACAAAAATATATATCAGTGTCAAGGAAAACAGAAAATTAAATGTCTTTATGAGACGACCAAAAGACTGAAATATCTAGATTTAAAAAATTCTAAAACAACACTAAATAATTCAAGTCCAAGGATGATCATTCACTACACGCCTTTGACAACTTGTTAGCCCTCAGTGTTTGAAGAAAGACGAGAAGATTAAACAAACATCAAATATATAATCTGGATTTTTTCTCAATATACAAATACCAGCTTTTATATGGCGCTCTCCTGGCGCACCAGGGGCAACTGAAGCTTGTAACAAGGATTTGAATTCAGCAGGCTCCTTGTGTGTCCTTGTGGGAACCACTCGCACACACAAGACGCCTGATGCTAATTCCTCACGGACACTATTGTAGGGTAGTTGAGGTTGGATTATACCGTAAAGAGTCATGTTTGTACATCTAGGAAAAATGCAAAATTATTTACAAAATTTGCTATTTTTTCCTATGAAGATACTAACCCTCATCTTTGTGTGGGAACTTATCATTAAAGATGAGGAACCGTTACGAGTTTACGGCTGTTTGGGTACAACCCTCTTCCACCCCCTCCCAGATTTAGCTGACGTTAATGCCAACAAGAAGATTGTCTTCATTGTTACACCTCTCTCCGAAGACTTCCTTAGAGGTTCAAAAGGCAGTTCGGCAAGGCTTTGGAGCACCATCATAATATCTCATTTGGGTGGACTATAACTCCCTAGGAAGGCCTGACTGCTAAAAACTTCTCGACAATATAGGGATCTCTGGCAAGGCAGACATGTCCACACTTTGTACTGGAAACTTGTGACAAGGTCAAATGGTTGAATGGCAGTCATGTGTCACACCAGAGGCAGATAGGGAACTCCATTATCTGGTGAACAGTGTTCTAACTGGGAACATACCCCTTGCACAACACCAATCAGCAGAGATGGACCACTTTGCTTTTTATACCATTCCTGTAGGACTCCTGTTTGATCCAGGCATCTCCTCTGCAACTATGAGAAAACACTCAATCTTGCAAGAGATGCTGGAGAATCCATATCTACAAAGTGAGAGCATATGTACAGATTGGTGGTAATGGAGCAGGTTTGGCTGTCTCAACAATAGGATCAATGACAGATGTTACAATTAGAGGAGCACATGGTCTATCCCAACTAGGGCACCAACGTTGGTTAATAAACCAGAAATCTCTGGCATCAGCACGCCTAACACAAGAACTTCAAACACCAAGGGCAAGAGATCCCGGCACACAAACAATTCAAGCACAAAAGCACTCGGGAACAAGCTTCACACACAGACATCATCAAGAGGCAGTGGCTCCCGGCAACCTGTGTGAGAGGGTGGATTCCACAAGGACACATAGGTACGGCCCGGCTACACCAAGACTTTCCATATAAAGGTGAGGGTTTGTAATCTCGTAGGAACAAATCAAACGTACACAAACGGAATCCTAATATGTTAAGTGTTGTAAAAAGGAATAAACCACTCAAGGCTTGGTTTACATTCTTCTGATTTTGCCCTGTGAGACAGGCCAACATAAAGGATTATATATCATACAGTTCATGGGTCTATTCAAGTATGCTACAAATACATATATGTGACAGATACACTTTTCATCTGTCTTGAATTTTACTGTTAGTGAGTAAAAGGAAATGAAAAACATAATAACAATCTGAATATCGCCTCTTTGAGTAATTGGACATGCAGCCATGGAAAACAAATTTCCAGGAACTTGCGAAGAAATTAAACAATTTCTCTTATGACAACGCAACCTTTTAAATACTTCCTTTCATGGGAAACGCGCTGCATACCCAAAGAGGTCATCATTCAGAGTGAATCGGTTAGCACGCTTTCATCGTTCCCTCCCGCTCATATCCTACTACTGGACTTTACTTTTACACTTTCCCTTCGCTTTACTGAAAGTCACTGAAAGTCATTCGGGGTTACGGCCATTCGTCATAGAGCTTTGATGACGTCATCAAAATGATGCCGAAAGGGAAGACTAAACAACAGTCTAAACATGGAGGAACAAACATCATCTAAGCAGTTAGGCTCTGATTATGCAAGTTAAACGGATAGGTCTTATTAAGTCACAGAGTCTTATCTGGTAAAAATTCAGTTGCTTACTTTAGTAACATCTGTAAATCACATTTTAGGATATTTTCGAGGAAAGGTGAAAGAATTACACCACCAAAACTCACCACTGCTCGAGATGTAGGGGCTACTTTTGACCTTACAGTTACAATAAAGGGCCTCACGTTATCAATCTGTAAATCTACGAGTGTATTACAGGAAACAATTTGATTTAGTAATAAGACTGTGATCTGTTTAAATTCAAATTTATAATGATCTACACTTTGCTTCTTAGTTTCTATATCAGTATTCCAACTACATTACGGTTGCACATTAAGTGAACGCAGCATGACAAAAATATAGTTATCAATGAAACTACTTCTATATAACACTTAAAGTATTAGTTATGAAATCTACAGTTAACAGATTTCCTTTAAAGGTAACTTTAGATATATTTTTGACACAACTGTTCCACAATTTCCTGACTGGTATTTTACGCCCTAAAAATATGTTGTAACACATCACAAAACAAAATCTTTTTACTCTTTCGTTAACTGTTTTAAAGCTAAAAGGTGCAATAAAATACGTCTAAAGCATCAGAAAGCCTCATATTTACTGACTATACTATCTATTATTACACCCGATTTTACATAAACGATTTCGAATCATTTTCAGTCCTGACCTTCGAAAGCGTTTACTAAAACTCAAGGGTATTTTTTGAAAAGAGATCTATGCTGACTCTCGTGTTCAATACTTCCTCACTTGATTGTTGACTTGCAGTATATTCTTCCTTCTATTTCCTTATTATCTTACGTGCAGAATATGTCTTATATGTGTTGTCTGAGTTCTTACGCCTACTTTTATGATCTAATCCTACTTTTATAATCCTCATTTTTGCTAATTCAGTCTTTAATTTGACGCATGTATTGCATTCAGTCCCTCTGCTTTAGACACCTTTTTATAAAATGTCTTTACATTTTTTTTCCTCGCGTGGTTACATGGCCTCTGTTTTCCAAGCCCGTGTATGCAGTGAAGAATATGTTAGGCCAATAACAAAATGCAGGTCATCAACCTGACATCAAAGTGAGAAATGGGAGATCCATCCCCGCTCCATCAAGTAATAAAGGATTTAATCAATTAGGGAGGATTATATGTTTTCCCACAAAGAACAAGAAACAAAATGATTGGAAAATGAGTTTACACCCATCAGAACAGTGAAGGGTTGACTCACTTAGAGAGAGAGAGAGAGAGAGAGAGAGAGAGAGAGAGAGCCCCCTCCAAGCAGGGTACACACCATGACTAAAGCACCGCGAGCAGAATGACACTATCAGATAAGGAGAACTGATGAATCCTTGTCTTTGGCTCGTTCTCTTTCTCTTGGCACATCACTCACCGTCTTCCCCAACAATCTCCCCTACGACGACCACCATCAACTCTTCCTCCCTCTCTTCTCGCGACTATCACGCCACTGGTCTAGACACTGACAAAGCACAGCTATGACGGTTTTTGATGTCAAAAGTTGAAAGTTGTCCCTCCCTCTAAGGTTATTGATGGCTAGTACCACGATAACAAACAAGGTTGTAAAATTGGTAAGACACCCAAGGCTGAAAACACGGAGGAAAAGGGGGTAAAAGGCAAAAGAGATACTGACAAAAAAAATATTTATATATATTCACAAGAGATGCTGCCAAAAAAGAAATTCTAAAGATGTAAGGATCTTTGCATCCAATAAGGTACCGAGAATCAACACTACCGAGAATCAACACCAATAATTACGACAAAAAAAGTAATAAAATAAATATATAAAAGCAAGAACAAATTCACAATACTGCCTGGCACAAAATAATTCGTTGGTTTGCAGAATAAATTCGACGTTTATTGAAAAATGTACTTATCATTAAATATGTTTCCTATACAGGGCGCCTAGTTCCCTGCATAGGTAAAAATCTGTATTTTGGATTTTAAAGTGTGTACCCATATTGTTTCATCCTCGCCAGGAATTCAGACATTCGAACCTCGGTTCTCTAACAGGTGAGGCGTCACGCACACACACACACACACACACACGCACGCACACGTATACAAGTATAAAATAATGTATCCGTGATTCAATTTACTATACACATAGTGACACTAAAACGAGATCCATCTGCTTGAAATATTTATTCCATATGACTCTCATTGGAAAATGGAAGGATTTGAGTTCACAATGGAAACCATAAGATAATAAAAAAAAAGAGTATAATAAGCATACAAACGCGCACACATTCTTACACACATAAATTATATGTGTATATATATAAAATGTTATATATATATACATACATACATACATATATATATATACACACACACACACACACACACACACACACATATATATATATATATATATATATATATATATATATATATCAAGTGACAATAAAAAATAGAAACTAGCACATGAAAGCTTTTGTTGTTTAAACGAAATTAATTAATATTAAGAAGATCATTCTCAACCGTTTTTTCGAATAATAACCAGTACCCAGAACCTATCATAAGAACTCTGAAAAATCATAATGAAAATAGTTTCCAAGTAAACCAAAACATTGCTTTCTGCTAATGTGGAGGTTTCGTCTATGGTTCTTGGTTAAAATTAATCAAGAAAACTGGTAACAAAATGGTAACTTATCAAAAGCCAGTCTTCTCGAACTGAGATTAAAATGCAGTAATAAAAATTACTTGTAGCATTTATAGCCTTAAAACACAACCACACCCACACACGCACACACAAATTTAAGATTATTTGGAACTAATTCATCATCTTTTTTGCTAAAACTCAAAATTACGGACAGATGAAACAGTATATAGATACCTAGCCACGTGTTGCAAACTTCCCAATCAGCTAATATGATGGAGGTGGGTTGATATCGATTCTAAGTACAAGTAAAAAATGCACCTAAGTTTCTTCGGCTCAATCGAGTTTTCTGTACAGAGTAAAATGCTGTACGAAACTCTCAACCACGGCCCATGAAACTCTAAGCCGCGGACCATGACACTTTCAGTCACGGCCTGGTGGTGGCCTATGTTGTTGGCACCTACAGCAAGATCCATTGTTAAATCTAACCTTAAATAAAATAAAAACTACTGAGGCTAGAGGGCTGCACGGTATGTTTGATGATTGGAGGGCGGACGATCAACATACCAATTTGCGGTCCTCTAACCTCAATAAGACCTGAGGGCGGACAGAAAAAGTGCGGATGGACAGACAAATAGCCATCTCAATAGTTTTCTTTACAGAAAACTAAAAACCGAATTCGACAGGCAGCTGTGATATCAACATACTCTCTTGATGGTTCATTTAATCAGAAGTCACAGCACGAAGCATTTGTCAATTATACCCTTGGGTGTAGGTGCTGTTCCTGGGTACTGTGAATTGATATTTAACGATATTTTTGGCACAATATTTCTGAATTTGAAACATTATCTATATATATATATATATATATATATATATATATGTGTGTGTGTGTGTGTGTGTGTGTGTATGTAGAACTTTTCACCAATCGAACATCCGAGAATCTAAAATTTGGGTTGCTTTATCCATTAACAAACACAAATACAACACAACCAACAACATTACTACGAAGCCATTTCCGCCACTTGATCAAAAACCGACTTTATTCATGTCGCGGGACACAAATTAACCCGTTATTCAATTAACAGCCATCAACAACAACGCAAATGACACCAAGAGAGAATAAATCACTCGAGTTTTATCAAATGACACTCGACCACCAAAGGGTGATAAATCCGATGGGGGGAAAATCCACTAAGAAATTAAGTTAATGACCTGAAAATCGTTAGATGTTTTCCCTGATACAAATAAGTAAGATAATGCAATATGCACACCAATACAAACAGTTAGGTGTTAGATAAACAGATCAAAGACGGCACTTATTGGGGAAAGGCTGACGGGTTCTTATTTATTTCAGACTGATAAGAATGATGAAATGCTAAGGAATATAATGATAGCTGTTGCATATCCTGCACTAAATCTTATAATACGTGAAAGAAAACATTGAACATTTCAACTTAAAAGAAATAACCAATCACCCACAGCTGATTTTTATATATAAATTAAGGGGCAAATATTAATTGTTATTTATTACTTATAGAATCAACCATTTAGCCTTGTTTTAAAAAGTTTTCCGAAATCAATAATTTTTTAGAAAGTCTTCCGTTCTCGGTTAGAAAAAAAAAAAATAATAATCTAAAATTCTGTTTTCTCTTACTAAAGCAAGCATGCGAATAACAAGACTGAACGTGAATTAGAGCCACTCATATAAGTATTAATTTAGAAAGAATAAGAAATTATCCACTCTGTCGCTGACAGCACGAATTCATTCACAAGTTTATTATTATTATTATTATTATTATTATCATTATTATTATTATTATTATTATTATTATTATTATTATTATTATTATTATTCAAAAAGGATATTCATAAAATGCCCGGATGTGAAACAATAAAACGTGAGTAGTACTTACAAAATACAAGTAAATTAGCAGAGACAAATAAATATTTGCATACAAAAGTTACAGTGCTTGCCAGAAAAGCTAAGGCAATGAGGCACGGCGCTTCAAAGTAGTATTGTTCCTCTAAGCTTCTCAGGCATCATTTAGTAGAAGTACATAAAGAGAAAGAGCTCCCGAAAGTCTGCCAGATGCTTCATGCATGTCGAATTTCCCTTCATTTTATTGTCGTACGAATCGTATGATGCCTTCACTTTAGGTCATCCCCCTTACCCCTAAAAATCGTAAAATACCTTCTTGCAATAATCGATAACGAACGAACCTTATTTACTTGTCTACCTCGCTCTCATAACACTTGTAATTTTAAGAGTTTCAAAGATTTGCATTCCAAATACAATGAAAAAATTATTAGACAAAATCGGCAGCATCTTTAAAAATTAATGTAGAAATTTATATAAAAACGAACTGCTTCACTAATAACCATTTGATTTACCAGCGCCAAATTATGACTGAATATTAAAAATAGGCAGCATCTTCAAAAATCAATGTGAAAATTTATATAAAACCGAATTACTTCACTAATAACCATTTCATTTACCAGCGCCAAATTATGAATAAATATTAAAAATCGGCAGCATCTTCAAAAATTAATGTGAAAATTTATAAAAAACCGAATTACGTCACTAATAACCATTTGATTTACAAGCTCAAAAATATGATTAAATATAAAAATAGGCAGTATCTTCAAAAACTGAAAATTTATATCCAACCCAATCACGTCACTAATAACCATCTGATTTACCAGCACCAAATTACGACTGAATATTGTTCTTCCTATAAGCAAAACAATGACAGCAAAAGCAAATCACGAGCAAATTTCCAAAAACCGACAAAGTCCGACTCTGAAACAAACACGGCTGGTAAGCGAGGCAGTGATGCCATTTATCGTGTTGTCATCACACTTCACCGGAGCAACAGGGAAACCTCCATGGCGTCCCCCTCCCCCCATCCCCACAGAGCGTGCTCTCATATGCCAAACCTCCCTTGAGGATGCTCAAATTCTCCCCAAAACCAAACATATCGGGTCCGATGAATGCCAGTGAATATTAGCTGGTTGAAGCCCAGATGGTGTTATTTCCATATTGAGAGAGAGAGAGAGAGAGAGAGAGAGAGAGAGAGAGAGGACCATGCAAGCTACCCAGCCTAAGCAACGGTACGAGTGTTTTTTTTTTTTTTAGATAATGCAAACAGACTTACATTTTGGATAACCGTATTTTAAAAGTATTTCTTAAGACTAACAATCAAGTTGACGATGCATTTCTGTCAACCTTACCAGTCTTCAACAATCGTAAAGCATAACAAAACCCAACTAACTATAAGTTGTTCCATCTTTCTAACATTTTTAATTTCTAAATAGTAGCTTTTTTTAATGAATAACTTTGCGTGTGAGAGACTTAACTGCCCAGCCTGAGACTGAGCCTGAGCTCAGTAAGGACATTTCAAAGCCCATCTCCTCTCTCGGCGCCTTCATAAAAGGAGGGACAAAAACGAATGACTGATAGATTACACAACTAATTATTTATTATATGAATGAAAAGATCATCTACAACTAAGAAATAAACTGTTTTCATCTAGATTACATAACCAAACATCTCAAAATAGTGACTAAGTAATAAATGTCTCGTTCTCAACTGAACAGAATAACCAGGAGTTCATACCTGAGGTACAGGAAAAATAATCGAAGTTTCAACTTAAAAAGTAAAAAAAAGTTTCATAGCTTCACAGTCGTAGCAAAAACTCCGCGAAGAGAACAGATCCCTTATCAGGTGACTAAGAGGGAGTGGCCTGTTGTGTGTTACATGAGGGATACTACTTTAGCGACCTATTATAATTATTATGATGATTCGTAATGACCATACATTCTTATAGTACGAGCTGGAAGGTCAATATCGTCCGCAGCAAGCTTTCCCTTAATTGAGTGCCCATATATGAAGATTTTAAGGATAATAGAGGAAAGGATTAGGTTTAAAGGCGATATATATATATATATATATATATATATATTATAAAATATATATATATATATATATATATATATATATAAAATATATATATATGAATATATTTATATATATATATATATATATAATATATATATATATATATATATATATATATATATATATATATAAAATGACTGATCGATTATGTCTATTAAAACTGGCGTCACAACATCTGAGTTACTGACGTTGTAATAAACTGAAATAGAAAATTAAAAATAAATAAATGTTTAAAAAAGATTTCATCTAAACATATATAAAAATATATATGTATACAATCATATTTGTTCGAATATATTAACAATACTTACATATACTTTATATGTATAATCTAAATTTTGTTGAGTTACACCATTAAATCACAGACATAAAAATGAAATATCTTCCTCTCATGTTACTAGATGCCCCCCACCAACAACTAAACATATCTGCCGGAATGACAAGACTCCTTGGACTTCTTTCTATCTAACGCCTGATCTGATGTCAGTGTGAGTGACTTGCAAGTTCATTAAATCACAACTTCCCCACTCCCCATTCCTTTGAAATCAAGGCGTAATATCACTGTCTTTCTGTGTCGTGGAGAATCGTTGCTACTTGCCTTTTAAAGGATTGTTTCTGAGAGAGTCTGAGAAAAGAGTTTGGTTCTCCTTCCTCGAGTCTGTGCTTTCCTGTTCTGCTATAACAAACTTTGTGTGTGTGTGTGTGATTTAACAGTTAAAGCTCTCTCATTTAATGGCTTTCGTCCCCATCATATGTAGATTCTCTCTCTCTCTCAAACTTTGTGTGTGTGTGATTTAACAGTTAAAGCTCTCTCATTTAATGGCTTTCGTTCCCATCATATGTAGAGCCTCTCTCTCTCTCTCTCTCTCTCTCTCTCTCTCTCTCTCTCTCTCTCTCTCTCTCTCTGCTGCGATATGAAGGATTACGCCGTACATGATAATCTGATTAATGAAATCTTCCAGCGCATAATGAAAATGAAACACGATATTCTCTTTTGGTAATTTTCATCAGATGCAGCAATAGCATTGAGGCAGTTGATACCCTTTCCCCTAATAAGAACAGGTATCAGTTACCTTCATTTAAAGGGGTATAAACACCATGATAATATTAAATATCAGTTCTAGGAAATGAAACAGAAATCAACTGTTACACAGGCAATGATGACCAATTCTACAGTAAATAAAACAACTGAAAAGTTAACAAAGAACAAATAGCTATTATTATTATTATTATTATTATTATTATTTATTATTATTATTATTATTATTACTGTGCATGTATTCTCACGAATAAAGACAAAAATGTCATAAACGAGCACAACCAACGACCTCAAATTACAAGAGTAATTATTGGGAAAGATTAAAAACGGGATGTAAATAAGGTTATGTCTAGTGTATCGCATAGGAAAATAATGATTATATTAACTACAACACATTATTAACTGATGATACGAACCCTAACTTAGAAGCACCAACATCCATAACCCCGCCACGAAGAATGACCTACAGACTGACAGTAAAAGGAACTTCTTCGGTACTGGGCAGTGTTTCACAGTAGATCTCCGACTGAGGGTAAAGGAAAAGTATGCTGATGCTCGTCGAAACATGTGGTAGTGACACTTAAAAACGACCAAATAAAGTAACTAGGAGAATTAAGATTCTTAATCGTTTCCGTTTTTCAATTTGAAAATAAAAAGGAAAGTTACGAAATTTGAATGTCAGGTGTAGTGGGCAACGTTCAAAAACAGGTGATTTAGTTAACGTAATGCTGACTTACATAACGTAAAGGACAACAGATAACATGCATTGTTTCTTATCTAGCAAGAAAGCACTTTATATAAATGCATACACTATATATATATATATATATATATGTGTGTGTGTGTGTGTGTGTATGTGTATGCGTATGTGTATATGTGTAGTGTGTGTTAACACTGATTTTTTCTTATAATACACCACACTTAAAACATCAGGCCAGACATTATATAATATCTCCACTTGGGCGAGAACCAATTGTAACGCACTTTCCTATCAGGAAATATAATGTGATGGCGCTTTCAGTGACAAAAACCAAAAATATATTTCTCATCATTATCAAACAACGGGAAATAAACTGTCCAAGGTTGCCATATTTGTTCATCGTTATAGTAAAATAATATTAATTTCTTTTCCGTTTAATGCAAACAGACGATTTCGACTAAATAATACCAGCAACAAAGAAACATTAAGCGATGGTGTAAATAGTTTGAAAGATTCTCAACCATGCTTTCATACACGTTCTATTTTCTCAAGAATCTTTTACATTAATTTTTCTCAGGTTCACTGACTTTGGAGTAAAAAATGGGAAACGTCATTAGAAGACGTGGCTCTTAATCTCAGAGAGTAATATTAAACAACTCGGAGGGATATGTGAGGCACAATATTATTTCCTGTCATTTCCATTCCGTGCTGATTGCTTCTCTTTTTCTACATTTTAAACTTGAATGGTTGTGAGAGTTATAAACGGGTGCCAATGCCATTCCTCGTCTCCTGTGCTTTATATTTTCTTCTTCTCTCACTTTCTTCTTGAGTTTTCACTCGAACTCGTTCTACTCGACACACCCCATCTTTCTCAATCAGCCATGCTCAGAATTCTCATTCGTTCACTGTTGAAGTCTGTTCTATTTTATCCAGACAGAATTTTCATTTCCCTTTATTCGCCCCTATCCAGACTTTGAGGATTCGCAAAGTTCTACTTCATCTCGTCACTGCTCTTGTTTCTTACTCATTCCTATCCCAGCCCGACCAAGGTCAGATATCCCAAAGGCTCTGCTCTAAGCCACCTAAATTCAGGTTTCTCCCTCAGATTTAATCAATTTTACCAGAGCTCGAAGTTTCACCCATTCTACTTCGGACACGCTTAAAGTCTTGCTCAACCCTGTTCTGTTCTGGCCAAGTTCTGAATTCCCTCTAACTCTGATTCGATTCTGTCCACACACTGAATTCTCACTCATTCTCTGCTATCGCGTTCAAGCTCAAACTTCTAAATTAGCTCTGTCTATCTTATCAGAACTCAGAATTCCCACTCTTCTATCCTGCTGCTCAAACTCAGATTTTTCACTCTTCGATACCAATAAATCCTCAGTATTCTCACCCAGTTCTATTTTACCCGAATGAAACTGAAAATCTCACACTCCTGTATTTTATCCAACTGCAGCTCGGAATTTTGTTGGTTCTATTCTGCCCTATTCGTGCTCTAGTTCAACATTTACCTAAATGCTATAGCTCAGAGTTCCTACTCAGTTTCAAGTCCATCCCGGCCAAAATCAGGATTCTTTCTATTCGACTGAATACCAACGAATCTCAGATTTCTCGCTCAGCTATTTTACCATCACGCTTAAAATTCTCTTTCAATTCTACACAATTCTGTCTAAGACCAGATTTTTTACTCTGTTTTATTCAATACAAAGTTGGCTCGTTATTCTCAATTATGACAATTTTATTCTAACGGAATTTTCAACATATTCATTCAGCTCTGCCGTGTAAGTGTCAAATTTAGAATTTTATCTAGATCCTATCGTCCCAACCTTAGATTACTCACCCGGATTATTCTGTCCCAGCTCTATTCTATACCATCCGAGGGCCAAGTGAACTGGATAAAAAAAGAAACTTGGAAACTGACGTCATCAAAACAGTAATTACATGGAAGCAAATACAGTACTATGCTTCAAAATAAATTTTGTTCTGTGACGTAAAAATTCTTTTCCTGCCTCTCTCTCTCTCTCTCTCTCTCTCTCTCTCTCTCTCTCAATCATTTATTCATATGCATCTCCCCTCTACTCGTTCTATGCATTGAGAAACAACAAAAGACCTTCGAAGTAGATGGTAAAGGAAAAAAAATAAGATGCCATGCTAAAACTTTTAGATAACAGTATAACGAACAATATATGTATACTAAATGCACATCTCAATATATAATATTCTTAGAGGACTGCGTAGAAAGAAATAAAATGAAAACATAAACAGGAATCCGGCCAAAAAAAAGGCAATCATTAAATTCCACAACCACCCAGACATTAACAAAAGATAACCACAGCAACGATGATATTAATAATGATGATAAAAACAGATGATAAGGCCTGACTCAGTAATAGGAGCTGTAAAATGCTCGACTTTTATATTTCGCAGTATTCACGGCAGTCCTCAGTAAGATACAGAATGATGGAATAAGTTCATCACTGGCCCTGGCACAGCGTTACATAAAAGATAAAGAGCAACACATTTTTTTTTCATAATAAAAACCGATATGGAAAAGATTCCGTCAAGAAAAGAGTAACTTCTCTTTCGAGAAAATATCCAATGAATTTGAATTCCCCTACAGAATAGGCCTATTTCCAACTACAAAAGATCAGTTACAAAATCAAACACTTCAGCAAATGGCCTTATTCCTCGGCGAGCAGTAGGGGAAACGTGCTTTGGGTAAACAAGAGAGAGAGAGAGAGAGAGAGAGAGAGAGAGAGAGAGAGAATGTTCCTGTTCCAGGTAAAAATTAATACGAGAAACTTAAGTTAAATAAAGCTAACCATATCAATTTTTTTTACAGCGACGGTTTAAATTCAAAATGTTTCTATCTTCAGCAGAATTGGGTAAAGCGATATCTGTCCAGGTTATGAATATAAACATGAGTTTCATGACGGCAAGAGCGTAGGCATCATTGGCATATCAAAAATTAGAAATTCTTTGCTTTCATCATACGATTCCGGGCATTTCCAAGATAATAGATTTCATCAACAAATCATGTTGCAAATATATTTTTCCTTATACACATTTTTTGTTATTATCATTAGTCTTTTATTTAAAAATCCCCCTGCTTTAAAATATCGTAAAAGTTTTTTTTTTAATTAAACTATCTAACGCTCAATTATTCGTTCATTTAACATTTTTCATTCAAAGTCCGTCTCTCCGATTCCCAGGAATAACTAATTTATACGGAATACTTATTTCAATACTGCTAGACCGTCTTGCACAGGGTTCCTCAGTTACCAGACCATAAACTCGTACCCCCATCAGTCTGACACTGAACATGGAATGGTTTTAATTAAGCATTAATTTGACATGAAATGGTACAACAATAGAAGTAATCAATGGGTTGAAATTGCGGTGACATTATGCGCTCTTCCATAACTGTTCTCTCTCTCTCTCTCTCTCTCTCTCTCTCTCTCTCTCTCTCTCTCTCTCTCTCTCTCTCTCTACACATGAATTTTCTTCGGCCAACTAAATACCTCTTGCCCACTTTAAAGAAAAGCAGGGGGGTAAATTGTTAACGCTGAAAATTAAGAATCTAATAATAATAATAATAATAATAATAATAATAATAATAATAATAATAATAATAATAATAATAACAATAATAATAATAATAAATATTCGTTGATGATGATAATAATAATAATAATAATAATAATAATAATAATAATAATAATAATAATAATAATAATAATAATAATAATAAATCTTCGTTGAGTGAGTTTTTCCGTAGAATCAATATTCACGTCGGTTTCTGGAAGTAACTAAGGTTGTGAATAAAATTACGAAGCAGAATGTTTCTAAAGCTTGGTGCAAGAGATGCTGCAAAAAAAAAAAAAAGTGAAAACCCAAAATAAAAGCTTCATGTATTCGGCAACAGCCGGAAGAACTGAGATCCCTATTGTAGAGCTTTTCATTTTCCTAGGCCATTTTAAAATTATTAATCATAAATCATAATAATTTCCAAACTGATGTAACATACGATACCTCGGAGTGCGATGGAAATGTTAATTACGTTAAATACGAAACGATTTATTGTAATATACATTCTTTATACTTGTAATGTTCATTACATTGAAGTACTGACACACCAGTGTTATGCCGGGAGGAAATTTCATCTTATTGTTTTATTTATGCTTTTTACATTTGTTTACTAAAATAATTATAAGGCAAAGAAAAATCTTACACAATGATCTGTCTTAAGAGATAGTAATATATATATATATATATATATGTATGTATATATATATATATATATATATATATATATATATATATATATATATATATATATATATATATATATATATTTATTTCTCCAACGTTATACTGCCACATCAATCACGTCCTGACGCCTTACACGATGATCTGTCTGAAGAGAGACAGTCATTTATTTATTATCAAATATACAAATTTATCCACCTGTTCCCACTGCCACATCAATCACGTCCTAACACCTCAACAAGCTTACATCAAACTATATCCAGGACGAAAGAAACGAGAGTACAGTGTCCAGGGAGGGAGGGAGGGAGGGACACGGGGTGAGGGCCGCCTCAGCAGGGAAGGGAGTGAACCCAGGAAGACTGGTGTCAGAGGCACTCATCCCGTGTCATCAAAAGCCATTAGCATTCGAGAAACTTGCTAACTGTCAAATACAATACATGTGTGCGTCGCTTGTCCAAGCAGAAGGGAGAATTGTTATTGGGCCGGTTGAGCGCACTCTCAGGTACTGCCAGTTTATTTAATTACTGGCTCTCCTGCTATGACTGGAAGGGTTGATGCCTCTATTCTAAATAGATATACACAAACACATATGTATTTCGTTATATATATATATATATATATATATATATAATATATATAATATACATATATAGAATAAAGGTATTATATATATATATATATATATATATATATATATATATATATATTATTACACACACACACACACACACACACACACACATACACATATATATATATATATATATATATATATATATATATATATATATATATATATATAATTCATATATATATATATATTACTAATAACTTTTTTAAGCGCACAAACATTCAGGCCCATATACTGCTTACTATCGAATTCAATTTACCTCGGGAATAAGTTGTACCCAAAAGAAATTATAAACAGGTGCACCTGCTTTGCACGAGACTCGAACCTATGTCATTTGGACCATATAAAGACGTGATTTATGAACTTCCTTTAAAAGGGATGGGACCCAGAGAAAAAGCAAAACAATAGCCATTGCCATCCTCATACCTCAACTGCTCAGTCACGGATGAACCTCACGTGTAGAAAACTTCCAAATCTGTTACCCAATTCGTTCACCTATATTGAGAGCTAGTAAGCAGTGCTTCAACCCCTCCTAAATACACGTTCACCTTTAATTTGCATACAATTCCTTTCCAAAACTATTTCCATTTTTACCAATAAACTTCTTCTTCTTCATATTTATTCTCTCTCTCTCTCTCTCTCTCTCTCTCTCTCTCTATATATATATATATATATATATATATATATATATATATATATATATATATGCACTTCATACACACACACACACACACACACACACACACACATATATATATATATATATATATATATATATATATATATATATATATACGAGAGAGAGAGAGAGAGAGAGAGAGAGAGAGAGAGAGAGAGAGAGCCAACAAGGTTTATATTTATTCCTACTAACCCAAATTAAAAAATAAACATTCGCAAAAAAAAAATAATAATAATAAACAGAGACAACCAATTACCCAACAATCAAAATCAATATGATTCGTTATCCGATTCCTTACGACTGGAAAAGTAGAAGCATTTAATCTCAATCATATACACTGGATCACGTAACCCTTTCCCCTAAATCTCAAAATAATTCTGTCGATTTTTGGGAAGCACAATGTAAGCACGTGTTACTTAGACAAGGGTAAATGACTTATAAATCCAAAGTAAAATAAAATACATCTCTCTCTCTCTCTCTCTCTCTCTCTCTCTCTCTCTCTCATACTTACTAAGAACATAAATATCTTCTTTCGTTACAATACAATTACGGTATACACGTCTCTCTCTCTCTCTCTCTCTCTCTCTCTCTCTCTCTCTCTCTCTCTCTCTCTCTCTCTCTCTCTTCCTTTGTTTCCCATACAGTATGTTAAATTATTCTCTCTACCTTACCCCTTTCATCTCTCTCCCTCACCACATATTCTTAATATGCACGAAACGAATTTAATTTCTTGTTATCCTACAGTCAATCGCTTCTCCTTACCAGGAACAGTGTACAGCAACTCTCTCTCTTTCTCTCTCTCTCTCTCTCTCTCTCTCTCTCTCTCTCTCTCTCTCTAACAAGAGGAGATCTAGGGTGAAGCGAACAAATCCTTCTTTGATAACCTTAATCAAAAACTTTCACGTTCAATTAATGACAATCTATAAAAGAGAGAACAGACAAGGAATAACAAAATTACTCAAGTCCAGCGGCTTTCTTAATTAATCCTTGGCGGCTAGGCGATAAATCGTAAGACCACAACACAAAGCGTGATGAAAAGCAACAGAGGGTACACAAAAACGATTGCTAAATGATAAGAGACGATAATGATAAGAGGGAGAAAGTAAATGATAATTCAAAAAGAAAAAATTAATTTGGTATGTGACGATATAAGAAAGGAAAAGTTTCAAAGAGAGAAATTATTGATGGATGAAGTGCAAATATTCAAAAGTACAAAATGTCTCCTTTGTAAATTATGAAAAAAATATATTATTCTACGAAGAAACAAGGGAAATATAGAAAGGCCGACGCAATAAGCGGTTAGCTTCGAAAAAAAAAAATTATTGTAATTGTAAAAGCACATCAGACTACCAAACGCTCAACTCAATAATGCTTGTACACATGCACAAACACAAACACACACATACGCACACACACACGCGCACCTGACGAGGCGCCATGAAAAAATAAATAATGATATACGCTTAAAATTTTAACTCTTGATTAATGGCGACATAAGTAAAAATGGAAAAGTCTGATCAATAATAATACACAGATGAAAATTAACAAAAAAATTGACATAAAAACAAATGGTTTTGCTTATATGTGATGTAAGATTTAGTAAATCATTCACAAAACGTTTCACTGTTCAGTAATTATTTATGATTGGATTAATACCATGCTGAAACTGTTAGATAAACATGAAATATAACATTTAACAATATGATAAATAAACAGACACTCATATACAAATCTGATTGATCAACAGAGTTAACACGTTCGATTTACTTATTGTTTATAAGTTTTTAATTTTTAAGACATATGACATTCACCTACACTTTATATATGTTTCAATTATAATTAATCGACGGTAACGAAACTAAATAAAAACAACAGCAGAAGCCCAGTGAACAAATAACTGGAAAAGAGACCGGTAGATAAACGGAAGTCAGAGAAGACGCTAATTCTTATGCCAATACCAATATATATTCGATGTACCAACATTAAATAAACTATGTGAATGCAGTCTCTTGCCAGCTGAGGAATAACGGAACATGATTTTACAATTATGCCGCTATAGGAAATTACAGCTACACCCCACCTCATGGTGAAATTGCAGCTCATTCCCTCCAGTAGAGAAACGGTCAAAATCTAAACTTTTAACAACCTAGTTATGAAGATTCATAAACTCGAGCATGTATTGGTATTAAGATCAGGTTCAACATACGTAGATGACTTGGCTGGAAGCCCACAATTCAGTAAATCGAGTTTATGAGTCTCTCGAGAAAAATTATAATATTCTCAAAACATTACTGCGAGAGTACTCCTCCATGCTTGGATCTTATGCATCAAATATTCCTCCCTGAACACCCAATGATTGGAAAATATGAAACAAACATCTCTAAAAGGCAGACCTGACTTACTTCATGGTACCTCTGACGTTCTTCTTAATAACTGTCACCCTGAATAACTTCTCCCCAAATTTGCTTTTCGCAGAAGGCATACTAAAAAGGCCTTCTCTAGACAATCTTGCCAGTCGGGGTTCAGGAAATCGGCAAATTCTATAAAAAAAAAAAATGACAGAATTCTTAACTGACTTCTTTTCTAGACGGAGGAAATTATGTAATGCGGACGATTATCAAATACAATTTTGCAATATGGTCTATTCCCAAATGGAGTTATGCAATCCGGCTTATTCTCACCGATCGTATAAATAGCGACATAGGCAAAAGAGATAGTTTATTCTAATATTCTAAAAATGTACAAAAGAAAGCTTTTGCAAGAATTTGAACATCAATCAAGGCATGTACAAGCTCGATCCATTAATTTCAAAAGAAATGTGCAAAAATACAGAATCCTAAGGAAGGTTGATATGGACGGGGAAAAAGAATCGATGGATTTGTAAACAGAATTTAGTTTAGGGCTCCAACCCTGCGTACCTGTCACGTGTGAATTTTTAGCTTCTGAAAGTCTGCATGTTCGTTTGTAATGTCCCTCTAGCATGTATATTGCTAATGTCTACCGTTATGTAACAATTCTTCGAAAACGGCTTGGGAAAAATGCCGAAACCGGTCAAAATTGACTCCCAATTTTATTTTCACTGTGGTAAACTCATATATATATATATATATATATATATATATATATATATATATATATATACACAAACACACTCACACACATATATATATATATATATATATATATATATATATATATATATATATATATATATAAATATATATATATATATATATATATATATATATATATATATATATATATATATATATATACATATTATATGTGTGTGTTATTTAAGTAAAAACAATCCCAGAAAGACAGGCAAATGATATTACAAAGAAAGAAAGAAAGTTATATACCCTCCCATTATATCTTGGTACAGAACCTACTGGGCTTTCTTATGCAATTTGCATACCTAATCACCCCTTGCCACAAGGGACCCCGGATCTTCTCCCCAAGATCCTAACAACCCGAAATCACTACGGCAATACCCTCTTCCGTCATTCATAATGAGAGAGAGAGAGAGAGAGAGAGAGAGAGAGAGAGAAATATGGTGCTGAGTGTGAAAGCCAGACACGGGCTACTCCACCTAATTCAGCCACCCGCATCCCTGACCACAACTCTGACGGGAAGTATTTAAAACCGGGATATCTGGCTTTTTTTTTTTTTTTTTTTTTGAACGGTCACGAATACACCCATTTTCACTTCTGTATCGAACCCAAAAGGCATGATTTCGAATCTCAACGGGACAAAAGGACTTATCACCTTGTGTAAGTTATTCTGAGGTAAAGAGAGTTCGATATTAAGAAGTCTTTGTGGCTTAATATATGGCAGTGCAGAAATGCCACGTGTGAATTTGTGACAAAGATATCATAGAACAACCAAATGCTTCACACTTAGTACATAATTATCGTGGCGGACATTAGTTCATTATGATTTTAGTTAAAGTAACCAATTTCGACAGAAATATGTGCAACAAGGTCGAAATCATCTTCTATTTCTCTTGACTGCTCAGTGGGTAAGTTCACTGTCACTTCTGTATGGAAAAACTTCGAATCCTGGCAAAAACATTCACTTTGGGTGTAAATTATTCACAAAATAAAAGAGAATTCGATTTAAAGATATTCGTTGTTTAATATTTGATTAAGATTATAAAAATTCACGTGGGAATTAGTAACAACACTACTGTAAAATAGCCACTATAATAGTTACAAACTTAGCTATTAGATAAAGAGCAGAGTCGAGAGAGTGAGAGACACACACCCACACATTCCCTTCAATAAAACTTCCCTTCGGGGGCTTACGTATCCTTCCCGGAATGAGGATTTCCTGAGGATTATCGGAGACCTTGTTTGGATTCCGCGACCTCCCCCTAATCACCACCCTACGTATCAACTTTCCCTTAATCGCATTAACATTAACGATTCGAGATCTCATCGGCTGACAGAGGGCGTCGAATCCATTCAATCTTATTTAAAATCATTCTGCAGGATCTTCGAGTGATGACAAAGGTACAAAGTTTGCGATTACTGGAGACGATGACACAACGGTAACGCATGCAAATTCGTGAATTAAAAGTCCATCACTTTTATGTGAATGTACATTTATGTGCATTTAATAATTCCAGAAAAATGCAATCTATAAATCAAAGAAAACTGTAGGAAAGACGATCATCAGTGTCTGCACTTTTCTGCATCACAACACCAAAAAATAAAAAAGGTATACAAACATTTAATTTTCCAGGCTGTAACCGATTAAAATAAACAACGAGCCTGTCAAACGCCCTAAAATATATAACATATAAAAAACAAACAAAACTACAGAAATGAATAAGTGGAAAAATTGAAAACTGCTACTCTGACACAAACAGACGAAAATTCCACGAAATAATACAAAATAAAAGGATAAAATCTGTAGATCAAGCAAAAATTCAGTAATCCACGATGAATATTTCTCCCAACTTCATAAACACTGAAAGAAATCGAAACCGAAGTAATTTCTCTGCAGATACTTATATACAAAGGAACAAAGACATGTAATGTCCATACACGAAATAATCATCATTCGAAGCGTCCGTATATTGAACAATACAGATGGCAGATGTACGACAAAATGACAACAATAGATTCCACATAAAGACGAAAGAGAAAAGCCTGTGGAGAGAGATAGGGAGGCGGGGACGAGAAATATTAATGGAAATATCGATTATACATGATTCTCATTATGAGATCCCTTTATTTGTATTGCTCAATAACCCCTTATTTCTCTAATGGCGTATCGCAATACATACAGGAGAATCCACTGCCATTTACGTTAGCGTTCCACTTATGCTACCGGATTAAACACCACTCTTGTTTACTTTGTAGAAGTGCTGAAACGTAATTTTTACTAATGTCTATATATTCTAAACAATAAGACTGTAGTTTTCCTTCACAGATAATTCATAAGCATGATAACACGATAACACACACACACACACACACACACACATATATATATATATATATATATATATATATATATATATATACATATATATATATATATATATATATATATATATATACAGTATATATATATATATATATATATATATATATGTATATATATATATATATATATATATATATATATATATATATATATAGTGAGGTAAGAGAGCTCAATGTTAACACTAAGATATATTGATGATAGCTGAAAGATTACGAAAAATCGTCTGTAACTTGGCGATTTCATGGGTAAAACTGAGTGAGGCAGAAAATTTTTAATTGTGAGTTCGTATGATCCAGGATTGTAAAAGTATGAGTGAAAAACAGAAGAATGTTTTGGGGAAGTCTCAATATGAGCCTTTTTGGGTTTGGACTATTTGAAAAGGTGGTTGTGTCAACTTACATAAATGAAAAAGAAAAAGAGATGGAGTTGTTGACAGGTATACAGTTCCAGGAGTAAATGAAATTGGAAAGTCTTACAGAAATTATTTTGGAAAGGCAGTTAATTGTTGGAAATCATGGATACCAAATGAATATATTCATAAAAACATTTGAGAAAGGGAAAATTAAATGGAAGGGATGAATTCGTAGATTAGAGATAACATCAAACTGTGGAATGCAATGGTGAGGAGAGTGGCTGGAGGTATATCAGATAAATGTTTCATTGAACCAAATGTTCAGATACATGGGTATATCAGATAAATATTTCACTGATCCAAAAGTTCAGATATATAAGTAAATCAGATAATTATGTCACTGAATCAAAAGTTCAGATAGATAGAAGTTTAAGTTGGAGAAGCAGGGGTGAAAATATGGCTCCTGTAATTATGACAAGTGAGGTAAATAAGGAGAAAGTAAGAAGAGCATATACGAAGAAAATGGATGAAAAACAGGCTAATGTTAACGATATTGGGGTGAGGGAAATACGTTAAGGAGCATGTAAAATCTGAGGGCGTCATCAAGGGGGAATTGTTGGGTACAGGAAGGTAAGGAGATGAAGTTAAAAGCAAGTGGTGGGATGAGGAAATGAAATGTTGAGTGAATGGAAAAAAGATATTTGAAGTGCACCTGCAATACAGCAGACTTGACACAAAAAGACAAGTAACAGTATTTAGTAAGCGAGGAAGAAAAAGAAGGCCAGCAACACAATTATAAAAGAAGTATGCGAGCAAGAAGTATAAAAAGAAGCTCAGAGAGTGTAAGAAATGGTTCTGCATGAAAGTATATAAAGGGAGAAAAGTTAATGAACGGTAGGATCTTGGAATAAATGGTGCCAATGGGAAATTTCTGTAATTTTCTGTATGAAATGAATGCGGTCCTGGGTTGACGGACTGGATGTTTTGAAAACATGTTAAATGTGAAGTTTAGAAGAGAGGCCGAGATGAATGATGCAAGTATTATCAAGATCAGTGTAAACTTGAAACATGTTTGTGGAGAGGTTTGGAAAATGGAAAGACATCACATGGTGGGATTAAAGTGAGACGTTGTGATACATGGGTAGAAAAAAGTGGCTTAAGTGGCTCACCACCAGTTGTGAGAAAGTTCCAATGGAATGCAACAGAAGACTAAGAATCCCCTTGCACAAAGGTACAGGTGATAGAGAAAAAAAAGGGTGTGGGAAAAAGTTATGTGAAAAGTTTAAAGGTGAACAGAAAAAGCTATATATTACATACTTAGACCTAAAAGATTATGATAGAATACAGAACAAAAGCGGAGGCTGCCTTTAAAGTGTGTATTACAATACGTAGGTGGGAAGTCACTGGCCTTGTATAAAAGTGTGCCTGAGACATGGGAGTTATGTTAACATAGCTTTTAATATCAGTAGGGATAGAGTGATGCAAGAGGCCAGAGAAAGGAAATCAAACACAAGTACAAAGTTGTTTTATACAAAAATGGGTCGTGCGTGGAGTATAGAAGGTTGATGCCTGCGGACAATACACTACTGATTGGGGATGGTGAAGGGAAATCGCAGAAGGTAGCAAAAGAGTGTGAAAGTGTTAATATAGATGCCCAGAAATGGATGTGGTCAGTTTGCATACGCGTTTAGGAGTATGATACGTGGGGGAAGTTACACAGTATGCAAAATAAGGAAGGTATCAAGTTGTGTGAAAAAGACTGGGAAGAACCATAGTAAAGTCTTTAAAACCTTAAGGAAGGAATAGACAAAAAACATCATTGCATCAATTTTCCATTATAAAATTGACGTATGTATGTTGAATGTGAATAAAAGACTAAGGTTAAGATGTTCAGATAAACTGCTTGTATAAAATATGCATCATAAAGAGATGATTAGTATGTATATGAACACATATACATATATGCATACATACACACGTGAATATGTATGTATACTTATATATATATACATATACATACACACCTTAAATACTAACGAGACTACGTTTAGCCATCCAACATTCCCATTCTCCTGACCATTTTTATTATAGTATGATCAGAAGACCATCTGGTTATATTGCTGTTGTTCTGTAGAACAGTGCTGTTTAGGCCATGTAATCTTATACTCCCCATTCGCTCTCACCTCGCTGTATTATCATCAATGCTATTTAGTAAATTTGTAATGGAACGTTGGGTGCTTCTGATGAAACTGGTCAAATGCCGAGGAGAATAGTACAGTGGAAATGATGGGAGGATATCTAATTTTATTATTCGTAATTTATTATTATTATTAATATCGTGTATATGTATGTATGTATGTATGTGTATGTATATGTACATGTATATATATATATATATATATATATATATATATATATATATATATATATATGTATATATAGTTTAGCACCTTCGAAAGCCAATGTTTATTTATCCTCTAAAAACGAAAGGGGCAAGATAAAAAAAAAAAAAGTTACCATTATACACAGAGGAAAGTACTGTACATATTTAAACTTGACAAATTACCAGAATTTTGTAAAAAATTAAGCTTTAATTGAAAACCCTGTTCACAGCAGAAAGTGTACAAATAACGAAACGCAATGAAAATGAAAACAAAAAGAGAGAAAATCCAGGATCATACAAGCACATGAACAAAAGCGACATCGCTCAATGTACCCCGACCTCCTCCAAAAATTAATCTCTCCTTGGGAGCGGATTCCATAAAATTCCGATATTAGTTTTTAATATCTCATTCTTTACACCAAGACCCTCTCGCTCTCTCTCTCTCTCTCTTACTCCTTTATACTCCCGTCCATAAATAACAGGGCCCTTCATTTTTCTCATCTTCATCTTTTACCTCCTCCCATTTAGCGCAGCTTTCCCCTGGACACCCCTTTCATATTTTCATTCAATATCCAAGGCTTATCTTTCAGCCAGCTCTCTCTCTCTCTCTCTCTCTCTCTCTCTCTCTCTCTCTCTCTCTCTCTCTCTCTCTCTCTCTCTTAGGTCGGGTTTCATCCTCTGCTTTCATCTATTTCTGGTATACTTTTTTTTTTCTCTCATACACGTCATTTATTTGCTTTTCCCTTGAAACATACTTTATCCTTGTGGTTTATAAATACAATTTTCATTTCTATTGTTTCTAACTATCTTTTAGTCTTCCTCGTCTACGTTTTCGTTAATTGTAAAGAAAGAAAGAAATGCATAACTGTATTTAGGCAAGTGTACTAGGTAATGTCAAAGGCATTTAAGATTAATTCATATTGAAAAAAATAAACAACACCTCAGTGGTATCAAACACAAACCAAAAATATACGCCCTTCTAAATTCGTTCTCATTATGCATTGATTCGCATGAGGAATGCTTTGCTGCTAATGGGTGAAAATTGACGTTTCTATTAACTAGACATAAGCGGTCCACATAGTGAATTTTTTCAGGTCATTAGTTTACAATTCAGATTATCCAAGACACTGAAAAAGCCTGATCCTTCATATTTAACATAAAGAAAATTTTTTAAGAATTCTGTAATGTAGAAACTCACCACTAAATAATATACAGAGTGTGGAAATCAATATTATAGTTTAAAGAGTGGTATATTTTTAATTATGTCCTTTACCTTATATTTTACCTCATGCCCCTTAACGTAATTGATAAATAATCTGGCGTCTGAAGCGATGTCACGTTATTGTTGGTAAGGATTCGAATATCAACAGATGTAATGCAATAACTCCCCACGCTTCTTCCACTACAGTAAATTGTTCCTGTCCTGATATCCGTAACATCACCTCATATCAGTAAGACCTTTATCTTGCAGTAAAAAATGAGTTGAATTTGGGTTTCCTTTTCCCCTGCAATGGTAATTACCATTTAAACTTGTCGAAAGGTATCCTGTTAAGACATATGCTATGGTCTCTACTTCGTTCCGCTCTCGCTATCAATATTTGCGTCTCTAAAGTCTAGATTTGCTTACTTCGCTGAGAATTTTAAGTTCTACCGTACGGAAGTTAACCTATCTAATACTGGCCAATACTTAAGATGTTTTATTCACTTAAGTGTAAAAGTAATATATTCCTTGATAAGATAGTCTTTTTTTTTTAATCAACATATTCTCTCTCTCTCTCTCTCTCTCCTTTTATATATATATATATATATATATATATATATATATATATATATATATATATATATATATATATATACATATATGTACTGTATGTATATGTATATATATATATCACATATATATAAATATATATATATATATATATATATATATATATATATATATATATATATATATATATATATATATATATATATATATATAAGGTGTCCATAAAGTCATGGTGCAATTTAAAATACTTGTAGCTTCGTAACTATACATGATAGAATTAATCTGTAGAAAGGCTAAGAAAGCTACATACGTCTAGTTTTTCTATTCTTCTGAAGTCTTATTCATTATTTGTTTTATCAAATATTTTTCACAATTTCTGAAACTTAAAAATTACTTCTTTTTCAGAACTGCTGTTAACCCATGGCCTCGCTAGAACAGAAAGTAAATTGCGTTCTTTGGTTGGCTGAGCTAAAACGTACTGTGGCTGTCCAAAGAAGGTTTAGAACCCAGTACAATATATACGTTGTTTTCACTAAGAAGAAGAGACTTCAAAGAAAAACATGCCGAAACATTCTCTGCTTTTTTCATGTTGAACAATTATTTTCCCTAAAGTCTTCCACACCTCATTTTCATTATTACTACTTTCCTTCTTTCATTCTCTCACAAAGTTTTTCATTTCCTTATTCCAATACTTTTTCTTTTTTGTTCCTTCCCTCCTGTACTCACAAACCCCTATTGGCCAAAATATCCCACCTGGGAATTTTATCAAATTCCCCGTCTACAATTTCCACCTCTGTATCTTTAGCCTGGTCATATTTCGTTCATTTCTTCTTTGTAAGCTCTTCTCGCTTCCTTCACATCAAATTTAATTGCCTCGATGCCATTTTAAACCACGTTATCTCATCAGCCTCTCAAACTTAAGCTTCTAGCTATCGCAACATCCCTTCGACCTTATGTCAAATATACATACATCCATTAGTCTTCTCACCGCTACATGCATCAGCTTACTCTTCCACCTAACAAACTTTTTATATTACCATTTTCTCTTTCCCATGGATACTGATGAATATTTTTCTAAGGGGACTGTGGACTTCCGGCAACCAAGTCCCTTTCCAAACACATACAAGAATCTCTGTTCCCACTGAACCTACTATAAGTGCTGTTAATTTCCCAGTATTCTTCTCCTCTGGAAAGAAATTTCTAACTTAAGGCCAACCTGAACCCGGCAGTGATCCATCACAGTCGACAAACCACCATATAACTAATTTGCTGCCTAATTAAAAAAAAAAAAAAAAGAGCACAATGGGCTTCTTAGAAACAAGTCTAAAAACATTTTCTCTTATGATTATATATATATATATACAGTATATATATATATATATATATATATATATATATATATATATATATATATATATATATATATATTTATATATATATATATACACACTACATTAATATGTATTATACATTTATATTGACTGATGCTGGCCAAAACCAGTGGAATAACTTAATGCAACTCTTCAGTATTTTTACTTAAGACAGACAGACACACACACATATAAATATATATATATTCATATATAAAAGGCTGGACTGTTCTACATTTGTAAAACATCCAACATTAACCAAACCCAACTTGGGCCTAAACAGCCCATTAGAAACTCCACCCCAGAACTTCAACAAGCAAAACAAAGACCGCCCTATTTCAAGCCTCTTCAGAACACTTTGAAGCACATAACGCAAACCCGCTTTTATTATACACACTTCCCCCAGCCCTCTCTCTCTCTCTCTCTCTCTCTCTCTCTCTCTCTCTCTCTCTCTCTCTCTCGCCAACGCGCTCATCAACACCCCTGCGCCCACATCTCGCACTTGAACATAACAATCACCCAATCAGCAACACACCTCCTCAAAATATCGATCTAGGGGAGGTGGAGGGCGAGACAAGGACAGGAGATGAAGAGGGGAGGGAGCCTTTCACAAAGTTTCCCCTCCAGCCTCCCCTTTCCCAACAGCCTCCCCTCCTCTGCCTTCTTTTAGCAACTTCTGAAAAATAAACAGGGTAATGAAATGGGGATGAAAAGAAGGAGCGCAAAGGCTCATTTTTCTTACGGGGGAAATGATCTCTGTACCTTATGTTCAGAAAAATTTTGAAATTTGTATTAGACTTCAGCTAATATTTCGCCAATTTGTGTTGAAACAAATGAATTTGGAAAGAATAAAGCTTATCAGAGTAGTATGAGAGAGATAAAAAACATATACTGTATAATAGCAAACTACACCAAAAGTTTAGGACATTATTAGAAATAGTCATTCCTACCTAATTAACTAAATAACGAAGTTACTTCCTCGCTTGAGCAATATGCTATCAAACTCTGGCACACAAATCATTCATGTACTCAAAACGTGACACAGATGGTTTAATAATCCTATGACGTAACTGAAGATATCTAGTGACGCAAACAGCCAATGTCCTACCCCTGTAGATTATCTTAAAAATGACGCTACCAACCGAGAGCCATTTCCAGGTAACGCAAAAGAGGAATTGGCCCTCTTCTGATTTTCTCCCCCTTTTTAAAGCTTTGCCTTCCCAGAGCCAGCCTCAAATATTGATAGCGAATTGACATCAATCCCCAGAGGGGTGTCAGAGAGGGGAATGAGCGACGAGTACCTTCCAAAAAAAAAAAAAAAAAAAAAAGCAAACAGGGTGAGCCAACTGGCATAGGGCACACCACATTTTCTTTTTATTTATTTTTTTTTTTTTTGCTACGTATGTATTTCACATAAAATTGAATACATGATTAAAACTTCTCGGCTTACTAGTGCTCCCTTTTTCTCACACTGACATGACGGTAATTGGAAGAAATATTGAAGAACATTTCCGTCACGCGGCCAACCACGACAAAACCAATAATAAAAGAGATATTTTATGTTCTTTGTCTATATATGGCAAGATATTTTACGCAACATTTCTCTGTTATCAAATGCATAATATCGCTGACCTGCTTAATTGTAAGAACGGAAGCTTAGAAACTGACTGAATAAAACTGCAGTTTTTACCAACGAATGCGCTCTAAACAATGAGATACGAAGCGTTTTCTGATGCATATTAGCAGACATAGACCCTTTCCCCTCCTTTTATATCATTATACAGCTGAGAGAGAGAGAGAGAGAGAGAGAGTTCATTAAATCACTGTCAGCATCATCTCTCACCGCATCGCATCATAATTAGTCCTTTTGCTCGGACAACTATATTCAGGTGGCGTGGATGGAGAGTGGATGTGGGAAACATTATTACGAGAGACATGGTTGGGGATAGCATAGCAGGTTCTACCAGCGATTGCAACCCATGGGAGACGTTGCATAAGAGCATTTAGGCATGGTGCTTCGGCCGAGATTGCTTTATTTTCGAGTCCTTTATGTTACGGTTGCTTTCACTATGCTGACTCTATCATCATGACAGTCTCTCTCTCTCTCTATTTACGATGATTGTGACGCCTACGTGATGCTCCTCGACATTTTGGTAGAATTTTCTGCTTTCATTTCTCAGCTAATGTATGTTTATGGATACATTCAATTCTTCGTTGATAACTGTTTGGCCTTCTTTTTCGTTACTTCATCAATATTTTACACAACGCTTCCATAATTCGTTTTCGTCTCTTCATTCTATTGTATGGAAGTTTGTTCACTGAGTTATTGGCCTTTTTGATATCTTCCCTTCCAAAGCATACACTTTATGATTAATAATAATAATAATAATAATAATAATAATAATAATAATAATAATAATAATAATAATAATAATAATAAAAGAAAATCTGATGAAAATAATAAGCGAAGACCCGTAATATAAAAAATCCGAAGGAAAACTGGAAGCTAAAAAAATGAAAGGTTATTAAATATAAAAAAACTTTAGCTCAAGAAAATTCAATAAGCTCTGATTTTCAAAGATACGCATTCATCTTATACATACATTTTCCTTTCAGGAAACAATGTGAAATTTAACAAGAAATCTTCAAGGATAGGAAGAGTCTTCACGAATTTAATTGATGTGTGAATAAAAAGACGAGAGTATCAGATACAACTTAGGATGGAAACAATAACCAATCAGCTTTAGGGGTCTTCCAGAAAGTGGAAAGGATCAAATAGATTCACACATGTTGATATATGTGACGGATTTAACTCCCACAACTTTAAAGTGGATGGCCATTAACAAAACTTTAAAATGGATGGCCGCTAACAAAACTTTAAAATGGATATCCACTAACCTAACAAAACTTTAAAATGGATAGCCACTAACCTAACAAAACTTTAAAATGGATAGCCACTAACCTAACAAAACTTTAAAATGGATAGCCACTAACTAACAAAACTTTAAAATGGATAATACTAACCTAACAAAACTTAAATGGATGACACTAACCTAACAAAACTTTAAATGGATGTACTAATCTAACAAAACTTTAAAATGGATAGCCACTAACAAAACTTTAAAATGGATAGCCACTAACAACACTTTAAAATGGATAGCCACTAACAACACTTTAAAATGGATAGCCACTAACAAAACTTTAAAATAGATAGCACTTACAAAACTTTAAAATGGATAGACACTAACAAAACTTTAAAATAGATAGCACTTACAAAACTTTAAAATGGATAGACACTAACAAAACTTTAAAATAGATAGCACTAACAAAACTTTAAAATGGAAAGCCATTAACAAAACTTCAAAATGGACAGCCACAAACAAACCAAAATGATGTGCTGAAAGAAGGAGTCTTGCGTAAATAAATAACTTCTCCAATTCCCGGTTCCAGAGCAAGTCTCCCTCAAAATATGGATGCAAAACATTTATTACTTAAAAAGGGCAACGGTAATGAGACACACGTAGAACACACAATAATATGAAACGTGCAAAACACCTGTTAATGTTAGAAAAACAGTAAGAAATCCCCTTATAAAATTTTAAGAGGCTTACAATGGTGAATATAGCTGCACTACCGTAACTGCAAACATCCCGCTCCTTCACTGCAAGAAAAAGGGAGATTTATAAACTGTGTTCTTAAGTTCTCCTTTTTCCTCTGCAAAACCCTAAGTAAGCAGAGGAATTGAAACAGGCCAAATTAAAAAAAAAAAATAATAATATACATCTCAAATATGTCTTGTTTCAAAAAACATTCGTTCTCAACATCGATAACCATAAGACCAGAATAAAAACTTGGGAGAAGTATACGCGAACAGCCATCAGATATTTCTCTCCTTTTAAAGGTCGCGAATCAAAGAAAGATTTAAAATTGCCGCAATCGATTCAGTCAAATTATGGATTGTGTACTTCCGAAAAATTTCCCCACAAGACTTCTAAGTCCATTATATTATTACAAGAAGAAAACGTACCAATAATACATATTCAGAGAGGAAGACTCTCTTCTCTCTCCACCTATATGAAAGAATGAAAAAACATATATAAGTGTGCGTTTTTCCCAAATAGTGAGCCACAAATATCTTTTAATATCAAATTCATTCAAGGTATGGCGAATTTGTGCGCGTTTTCCCAAATAGTGAGCCAAATATCTTTTAATATCAAATTCATTCAAGGTATGTAATTTGATCTCTATTTAAATTTGCTTTACATGTATATGTATATGTATATATATATATATATATATATATATATATATATATATATATATATATATATATAATATATATATATATCTACAAAACAGATACTGTCAGGTTGCTAGCTATAAACTGCAACATGTACACTTGTGACTTCCTTAATACCATTATATTGCAACCAACCTGACCTCTGCCTCCTAGGTTCATTTTCTCTCATCATTCACGAATATTCCTCTACAATGTTTTCCATTTTTCTCCTCTTCTCTCCTCCTATTTCCTCACTCTATCCTTCCTCTTAAAACTTTCCTCATCACCTTTTCAGAACCCAAGATTCAAGTTTTGCGCTACTTTCCATCTCTGTTAATCCTTTTGGTCCTACTTATTCTACAGTCCTTACATTGCACATTGCATAGCGTTCTTAATAAGCTCCTCCTCACACAAATTTTCCACTAAAGCTTCTGCAACCTTTCTCCTTACATTACTACTACTACAACCAAATCAGTACTGTTCTTCCGATTATAACCATCAACAATCTCTCCTCCCCCTCCTCCTCTTCTGTAGTCCTCCCAATTCCCTTTCTCTTTCTACAGCTCTCCCAGTCCTTGTCCTACATCGACCCTCCCCATCCTTCTCCTACTTCTCTCCTACATCTAACCTTCCTGCAGTCTTTCATATCCTCCTTCCTTTCTCGCGTTCTCTGCCTCCAAATCCTGCACTATAAACATCACGCCGTGGGCACTGGTCACAACCCGCGAGCCAAAATGCTATATTATTGTGAGGCAAATATTACGGAATGTTCCTAACCACCACATTATTACCAGATTTCCCCCGAGACTCTAGTGGGGGGTTAGAGGAACAGGGGAGAAATCTGATGGGAGCAGAGTAGAAAAACGTTACTGGAGAAAAATAGTTTTCTCACTAATGCACAAAAAAATCAAAACAGATAAGTGGGGGAAAAATACAAATACCACTTATCTTTTAATATATAAATCTCTAAAGGTTATGTTTACAGCTTATATATATATATATATAACTATATATATATATATATATATATATATATATATATATATATATATATATATAACTATATATATATATATATATATATATATATATATATATATATATATATATATATATTATATATATATATATATAGATAAGTGGGGAAAAATACAATACATCTTATCTTTTTAACATAAATCTCTAAAAAGATTATGTTTACACCTTATATTTACATAAAAATGGACCAAAACGCAAATATAGACGTTCATATTCATGCATATTACCACTCCTACAAATAATATTACATGCAATTCCCATTGGTGTATACGATTTTATTTGCATATACATATTACCTTATATCAAATGCTTCTGTAAGCATATTCAAACGAAACTCGGGTATTTTTAAAGGATACAGACACAAAAATAAAAAAACGCCCTAATAAAATAACACATTACATACTTCCATTACTTTTCCCACGAACAAATAAACACAAAGACAACAATCCCCACAGTCCTGCATAGAGAATAACTCAAATCCTTCACGCACACAGAGAATCATATTATCCATGCGATATTATATGACACACTATTCACTCCCATTTCTCAGCCTCGACGAGAGAGAGAGAGAGAGAGAGAGAGAGAGAGAGAGAGAGAGAGAGAGAATGTCATCACCATAACAGCAAGGTTGCTAGATGATTACGAGTGCTCCCAAACGCCCTTCCCACCCCACCCCCAAAAAAGAAACAAAAATATTCTTTCCCTTTCCCCCATAAACTGGGCACGAACGATCATTCTCCCATAAAAATAATAATAGAAAAGGACCTCCCCTTTCCCTTGTAACTTACCATGAAGTAGGTCAAACATATCCCATTAGTAGGATTCCCAATCCTAACCAAAATAAAAGAAAAAGTATGTAGTTTTCTGTCATCCTTCTCCTTCCTCCTGAGCCTGATATAGCAACAATAAAACTAGAACATGAATTTCCCTCCTCACTTTAAACTTGGAAAAAATTATGTAACTTAAACACGATTCCCCTCTTCTCCTTCCAGCAAGGGAAGGAGTATAACAGAGGCAATAAATAATTCTCCCCCTTAGAACAAATAATTATTAAAACAGGAATAAAAATCGCCGTTTTGTACCTTGAAATTGTTAAAAGGAATATTAACACTTAACAAATATACTCATTTCATTTTAAAAATGGGAAAAGAATACTAAAAAGGAAACATATATTGACCTTTACTCTTCAGAATGGTGAAGGAATAGTGAAACTGGAACATGCATACCATTTCCCTTTAAAGGTGAGAAAGGAATGCCTAACTGGAACACGAATTTCTTTTCCTTCGAAAAATGGGAGAATACTAATATTGGAATATTAAATCCTTTTACCTGTTCAAACTAGGAGAGGCATAACAAAATTTGAACACGAATTCCCTTTCTATTAAACTGGACAACAAGCACTAAAAATTAACACAAATTCCCCTTCCCTCCTAACCTGAGATAAGAATAATAGAATCGGAAAATAGAATCCCTGCCCATTTCAGACTGGTAGAGAAACACTAACACCGAAACGTGAATTCCTATTCCTACTTAAAACTAAAAAAAGAATACCATAATTGAAACACGAATTTCCCTTCACATTGAACTGAGAAAGCGATACTACAAATAGAATGTGAATTATCTTACCCCTAAAACTGGGAAGGGATTACCAACTCTGGAAAACTAAACCCTCATCCCATTTAAAATTCGGAAAACGAATACCAAAACTAAAACGTGAATTTCTCTTCCCTTTAGGCTGGGAAAGGTATACTAAAATGGGGAAAAAGGGGAATATAAACTACCCTCCCCTTAAACGGGACATGAATTTTCCCATTCCACTTAAATCAGAAAAGGAATACGGAAACTGTAAATAGAATTCCTTTAGCCTTTAAAACTTGGAAAGGAGCATTAAAACTGATACATTATTACTCCCTCTTAAAACTAAGAATGGCATATTAATAATGAAACGTGACATCATAATCACCTTTCAAAACAGGGAAAAAATACCGAAACTGAAACGTGATTTCCCCTTCCTCTAAAACTGGGAAAGGAATGCGATTTCCCCTTCCTCTAAAACTGGGAAAGGAATGCTATTTCCCCTTCCTCTAAAACTGGGAAAGGAATGCTATTTCCCCTTCCTCCAAAACTGGGAAAGGAATGCTATTTCCCCTTCCTCCAAAACTGGGAAAGGAATGTGATTTCCCCTTCCTCTAAAACTGGGCAAGGGAATGCTATTTCCCCTTCCTCAAAACTGGAAGATGCTACTTCCTTCCTCCAAAACTGGAAAAGGAATGCTATTTCCCCTTCCTCTAAAACTGGGCAAGGAATGCTATTTCCCCCTACTCCAAAACTGGGAAAGGAATGCTAAACTGAGCACGGGAAACTGCCCCCATAAAGCTGGGAGAGAAGTAATATCTCTGGAATATGAGTTTCCCTTTCTTCTTAAAATTGGGAACGAAATACCTAACATTCATGAGGTAGGATATCACAAAAAAAAACTAAAAAACACATATGCAAATATTGTTTTTGATTCTTTCAGACGACAGGAGAGAAATACTTGAATTTGGAGATCCCCTCTCTGTTGTTTATGTCACTCGAGCACGCGTTTGCAGGGAGACTGCTCAGGAAAAAAATGAATATAAAAAATGGACCCCTAAGAGGAGGTGACGTTGTTCCAGATTTGGAACTGACCTTAAAAATGGAAAAGCCTCAGAAAGGGAATAACCTAAATATCATGTTTATAGCTACGAAATGAGAGAGAGAGAGAGAGAGAGAGAGAGAGAGAGAGAGAGAGAGAGAGAGAGAGAGGTAAAGGTAAAAACTATGTGCAAAAATATTAGAATAACAGTTCTAGTTTCACGAGAGAGAGAGAGAGAGAGAGAGAGAGAGAGAAGTCAGGCAACATGAGGGAACAAAATACGAAAATACGAAAGAAATTCTCAGAACAGGATGAAACTGTATCCGGAGCACATTTTGGAAACCGTTGCACTGAGAGAGTTAACAGAAAGGGGATTCTAATTTGCATTAAATATATTACCAAAAACAAAAGTAACGAAATAAAATTATAATGAAACATAAGAGCAACAACAATAATAATAATCATGATAAGTACACAGAGAGTATAAACTTCCCCTTCATATGTGAAAGCACTAAACAAGCATGCAATAAACAAACTAAACAAGCACGTTTCCTTCTCCCAACAAGCAACAAACCGAGGCTAGGGAAACACCACAGCGCAAAGATAGATAGATAGAGAGAATATACTACAGAATTTAGGACAAAGGCCAAGCGCTGGGACCTATGAGGTCACTCAGCGCTGAAACGGAAATTGCCAGTAAAAAGATTTGAAAGGTGTAACAGGAGGAAAACCTCGCAGTTGCACTATGAATCAACTGTTAGAAGAGGGTGGAAAGTAAGATGGAAGAAAGGAAAGATGAAAGGAGGTACAGTGAAAGGACCTCAAGTAATGCCTACAGTGCACGGCATGAGGTGCACTGACGGCACTAACCCCCCTAAGGGACCACAGCGCAAAGGCAAATATACATTATTATACCGCGATTAGGGGCATTATCTTAAATATAGCCTAAAAGAAAGGAAGGAAGGCTTTAGAGGGCTGAAGCAACTCCACCTCAATTAATAACGAATCACAGACACCGCGTGCAGAGATTGGCATGGGGCTTAAATTCGACCACTTTATTGAATAATCTGATTCGGAACTCACCGTCCCTTGGTTTATGCAGAAGTGTCGGAAGGGCAGTGACAGGGACATGGATCGAGACTTGTAGTGGAGTGAAGTCCACGGTGTCATTCTTCATAAGCGATATATAAATATATATATATATATATATATATATATATATATATATATATATATATATATATATATATACTATACATATCAGGTGAACCAAAAGTAGGTGGACAGTGGATGAAAACATTTACAATAAATTGTATTGTATACAAGAATGCAATACAAAGGCACTGAAAAAAAAAAATATATATATATATAATAAACACCAACGTTATAGTATAACCCTAACACAAACCCCATTCCATCTACTGTCCATTTACTTTTGGTTCACCCTATATGTATATGTATATGTATATGTATGTGTATATATATATATACATATATATATATACATACATTTATATATATATATATATATATATATATATATATATATATATATATATATATATATATATATAGATGAAATTACAATAAAACCAGGTATCTTTATTCCTTTGCTCAGTTGATTCCTGCTTTCCAGTAGAGAGAGAGAGAGAGAGAGAGAGAGAGAGAGAGAGAACTAGAGAAGACATGAGTTCCCAGAAATCCCCGGAATGAACATACTGCCGATGGACATTAAAAATGAAATTGCACATGCATAAATAAAGTAAAAAACTTGAGGAATACGCTATCATGTCGCCGATAAGTTAATTTCCAAGTCTAGGAGACAAGAATCTGAATTCGACAGGAATATGTTACACCATATATATATATATATATATATATATATATATATAATATATATATATATATATATATATATATAACCTTAATATATATATATATATATATAGAGCAAAAAGATACATCATATATATATATATGTATATATATATATATATATATATATATATATATATATATATATATATATATATATATATATATATAGAACAAGATATACGTTCTTTATTAGAGAGAGAGAGAGGAGAGAGAGAGAGAGGAGAGAGAGAGACCTTACAAATATATAAGAATAATTGCCAAAGGGGCATGCCTGAAGAACGTCATGGCTTCCAGTAGCAATTATTCACCCCTAAAAAGCCGCTTCCACTTTTTTTTATCATGCAGATGAGCCTTAACGTAAGTGTAACCCAGCAATTTCTATAGCCCTTCTTCGAATACGATATTCCGAATATAACAGTTAACTGTAACTTCACAAATACTTGACAAACATAATGAAGTCTATAGAAAAATCAATTTTGAGAATATAATAGTATCAAAACCTCACTGCAACTTTTACCATTGCTATCAGGAACCAATATTCACTGAACGCAAGCGGAAGACGGAGTCGAGTCGAGGCAAACGAACACGGTGACAGGATGGTAGTAGGGAGCCATCTGCTGTGCTTTTCAGGTGCTGCCAAACCCACCACTCTCTGTGACCACTGAATACAACGCTGCAGAAGTTTACGTCGCGGCCAGTTTGCGTCTCAGACTTTACAGCTGAATGACTTTGTTTTTGTTGCTAATATAAAAAAAACGGTGGTTTCTCCATACATCGAATAGGAAAGATCAGATTATAATCGTAGCTTATAAGAGATGATTACTACCATTTCAACGTCTATCACTCTCATATATTCATTTCCAAAAACCATATTAACTAGTGTTCAGCTAAAAAAATTCTCAATGTAATTTATCTTTCATGTTTTATCATTTCCAATTCCTTTTTGCACAAGATGATACCAACTGGTTTTTGAGGGCAACTCAAAAAGAGAGACGAATTTTGAACGAGAGATTAAAAGATGAAGAGAAATTCCGTGACAGTAACCACAAAGAAAATTAAGCCTTCTTCTCCCTCTTTTCATTTCCATTTTTTCGAGGAAACAGAATCCTCTCCCCTTCTCTAAGCCCCGACTTTTTTTCCCCTTAGTCATCCCCATAGCAATTGATGAATGGCTGTGCGAGGCATCAGGGCCTTTTCATGTAAATCTTGAATCACAAATAGAATTTTATGGTCACCGAGGGATGTTGTATGCCAAAGAATCCACCTTCTCTTTCCTTTCATGGGATGCTGGGCGATGCAAAAGTGGATCCCGAAAGAGCTTTTTTCTCGTGTCTTCCCAAGCCTGCCTCTCCCAGCTACCGAAGGATAAAGAAAGGGTGCGATGGTACATCAAGTATTTGTTCTTTTCTGTCCCTCCTTCCTTCTCAGGGAGAGAGAGAGAGAGAGAGAGAGAGAGAGAGAGAGAGAGAGAGAGAGAGAGAAGTTGTTCTTTCTGTCCCTCCTTCCTTCTCACAGAGAGAGAGAGAGAGAGAGAGAGAGAGAGACTTGTTCTTTCCTGTCCATCCTTCCTTCTCACAGACAATGAGAAAAAGGAATTGTTCTTCCTGCTTCCTTCTCAGAGGAGAGAGAGAGAGAGAGAGAAGTTGTTCTTTCCCTGTCCCTCCTTCCTTCTCACAGAGAGAGAGAGAGAGAGAGAGAGAGAGAGTTGTTCTTTCCTGTCCCTCCTTCCTTCTCACAGAGAGAGAGAGAGAGAGAGAGAGAGAGAGAGAGAGAGAGAGAGAGAGAGAGAGTTGTTCTTTCCTGTCCCTCTTTCCTTCTCACAGAGAGAGAGAGAGAGAGAGAGAGAGAGAGAGAGAGAGAACAAAAACTAAGCGTTGCGACATCGTCACAGTAAACGCAAAGAGTAATGCTGTGAAGAGGAGGCAGAATAAACACGACGATGAAAGGAAGGCAGCTGCCCCACGTGAGTGAGACACTTTAAAATAAAAGGGGAAAGAGAGAAACTGGAGAGGGAAACAGATAAGCCGGACCCACTTGTTTTTCCTCGCGACTACTTCAGACCACTATTCCTGAAGCTCGCCTATTACTATAATTAGTATGAAACAACAACAGCAGAAAACTGACGGATATAATAAGCTTGACTGTATAACATAAACAAAATTAAATACTGTAAAAGTTTGAGCGTTTGGTATTATTATATTTCGCATAGAAACATATAATGTATATACAGTATTATGTTTGAACGGGTACCCCGAAGGGATATAGGATGGCAGTCCTGAAGAGGTTTGCTGAAAATAAAGAAGAATAATAACAGCAAAAACCAAACATGGCTTCGATGAGGATACAGACTCAGTAAATGGAAAACTATTGACGTTTCAAAATTCATCACTGTCATGTAGGAAAACAGAAGCAACAAATTTAATGCGAAAATCTAGACAGGGAATCCGGCGTCAAGCCAGATAAAACGGCAGAACTTTAGGGAGAATTCGGTGGTCCACATCAGGCCTCGTGCTCCTTTCCAAAACTTACCACACATGCGGACCTTATTTGGCCAAGACCCCGTGTTGCCGTATGTTGGCTTAGTCTAACCAACCAACGATACAATGGGAAAACAATAAAGTCATCCCTTTCCACAGTGTCAATTTTAACAATGAACGAGAATATGGCTATATAACTATGTGTTTATAACACTGATGCCGATGGAACAGGCAGCCCCAAGCATCATATAACACAGGTAGCAATAAAATGGGGAGAAACTAGAGTGGGATCTCACTCCCTAGGCAAAAGATGATTCTCCTTTTGGAAGAAGGAAAATTCCAGGGTTCAAAGTTATCGGAATAGGAACATTCCAAAGCTTGACATGAAAAGAAAGGAACAAGAATATTCCAAAGCTTGAAATGAAATGAAAGGAACAAGAATATTCCAAAGTTTATGATGAAAAGAAAGAAACAAGAATATTCCAAAGCTTAAGATGAAAAGAAAGGAACAAGAATATTCCAAAGCTTGAGATGAAAGAAGGGACAAAGAATATTTCAAAGCAGAGATAAAAAAGAAGAACAAGAATGTTCAAAGCAAGGATGAAAAGAAAGAACAACAAGAATATTCAAAGCTTGAGATGAAAAAAGAGGAACAAGAATATTCAAAGCGAGATGAAAGAAAGAAACAGAATATTCCAAGCTTATGATGAAAAGAAATAAAGAATATTCAAAGCTTAGGATGAAAAGGAGGAACAAGAATATTCAAAGCTTGAGGATGAAAAGGAGGAACAAGGAATGATTTCAAAACAGGATGAAAAGGGGAACAAGAACATTCCAAAACAGGGGATGAAAAAGAAAGGAACAAGAAGTATTCAGAAGCAGGATGAAAAGAAAGGAACAAAATATTTAAAGCTTGAGATGAAAAAGAAAAGACAAAATATTCAAGACTTGGATGAAAAGAAAGGAACAAGAATATTCCAAAGCTTGAGATGAAAAGAAAGGAACAAGAATATTCCAAAGCTTGAGATGAAAAGAAAGGAACAAGAATATTCCAAAGCTTGAGATGAAAAAGAACAAGAATATTCCAAAGCTTAAGGTGAAAAGAAAGGAACAAGAATATTCCAAAGCTTAAGATGAAAATAAAGGAACAAGAATATTCCAAAGCTTGAGATGAAAAATCTGTAAAATCTTAGGATTTCCACAGTAAATGTGCTCTAATACATCGGATTTGTATCAATTATTTTTAGTTAACCAGAACCACACACACGCACATGGACACACACCGATTCCTTTGTAATTTACAAAGAAACAAAAAGCCAGGGAATCATATGATTATATTTTATCATCACAATACGACGCTATTTCTAACATAGCCAACAATATATAACCATACAGAGCAGCACACTACTGGCTAGGATTAAAAAAAAAATGAGAGACTTGATCTGAGTTATGAGTTTAATTTAGCCTGACTGCTGTGCAAAACGCAATCGCTGGAAATCATATTGGGTTTTATTAACAGATCAGCAGCCTGAAAGCACACCCAGTTTCATTAACAAATAGCCAGACATGATGAAATTCGATATCATTCAACTGGCTCACTTACCGATGGTACGCCTTTTATGTAGAACCCTATTGTCTAGGAGGATTGGAAATGAAAATATACCGGATAATAAATAATGGTAAATTTTATGTATTCCTATGGGTACAGAGAACACAGACTGACGAAGAAGGGAGTAAAATGGCAACTGAAATGTTTACTGAATAACTATATTATATTATATACCATGTAATTATGCTCATGGCGCCATTATTTTACTTTTAATATTATTATTTTTTCCTTTCATCAAAACTTCATATTAATTCTCCAGTCAATGTGATTAGACTTGTTACATAATTACTGGCAGATAAAAGAACTCGGAAAACACGGAAAAAACAGAACTATCAAAGGGTTCTGCGGTAAAATGGGTGTGGCCAAAAAGAAAAATCTATTATTGTAAAAAAATTTCAACAATTTCAATTCCAGATGACAAATGATTTATGATAAAGTTACCGAGATGATACTGCATATTGCTCGCAACATTATATTCTGATATAAATTTTTTTCTCAGATTTCGTCAGAGAGAGAGAGAGAGAGAGAGAGAGAGAGAGAGAGAGAGCGGGCGACTTTGCTCATCATTTGCTAACTGTAACAAGACTTGTAAAGGTAAGCTCTTAATTCAGAACCTGTTCTAAGTAGTTGTACTTAAGGTGTTAGTGTGGCACACGTCTGATTAAATCCAGGTTTACTTTGACCTGTCCAAAACTGCTCCGGTCTTTCTAACTAAAATCTTACCACGCTATTCCACAAAGGCATTTAGTGATTTACATCGAGATAAGTCATAATTATCCCCCACATGCCTTTATTAATGTAACAGACACGCTATTAAATTCCTGGCAATTTGAATCGATATTAATATTCAGCAACAAATTTTTTTCAATCTTAAAATTAATAATGAAAAATCTCTCTCTCTCTCTCTCTCTCTCTCTCTCTCTCTCTCTCTCTCTCCATGCACATCCCACATTCTATTCGGACTTGACCAAGAAAGAGTGTTTCAGTGGAAGGGGAAGAGGCTAAGAGACTAAGTCAAAGTGCCTCTACAGGAGAGAGAGAGGAGTAACAATACGGGGTCTCAGAGGCTTAGGAGAGAAAGCCGACGGGGAATGATGATGGATTGTTCTGGAACGATATATACAGGTATATATAGAGGAGTGACGACACAGGCGTAAAAAGGAGATGAAGAAATAATGAGAGGAAAAGATGTTCGCAATACCTTTTTGTAGAGAGAGAGAGAGAGAGAGAGAGAGAGAGTTGAAAAAAATAGAAAATATAGGACATGAATTTTTTGAGTTGTATATTTTTTAAGAAATAATGAAGGGAAAAGATGTTCACAATACTTTTTATCAAGAGAGAGAGAGAGAGAGAGAGAGAGAGAGAGAGAGAGAGAGAGAGAGAGAGAGAGAAAATTTAAAAAATATGAAAAATAAGACGTATGAATTTTTAGTTGAATATTTTTAAGAAATAATGAAAGGAAAAGATGTTCACAATACGTTTTTATCAGAGAGAGAGAGAGAGAGAGAGAGAGAGGAAAGAGAGGAGAAAGAGGACGACGAATTTTTGAAATAGGAAAAACTAAGACCCGAAAGAATTTTTGAGTTGTACATTTTTCAAGAAATAATGAAGGAAAAGATGTTCACAATAGTTTTTATCAATAGAGAGAGAGGAAAAATATGCCGTATGAATTTTCTGAGTTGTATATTTTTTAAGAAATAATGAAGGGAAAAGATGTTCAAATTTTTATCGAGAGAGAGAGAGATTACTGATAATTGGAAAAAAAGATAGGAAAAATACGCAGTAAGAATTTATTCAGTTAGCGATAAAGCTACCGTAAAAGAATGCATCAGTATTAAATTATGAAAGGAACACATCCGACAGATAAAATATGTTATCACTGTTGTCAAGTGATACGAGCCTCGTCTCATCCTAAGTCTGGCGTTCAATCGCGTGGAAGGAAGAACGATTTAGGACCGTTTCCTAGAAACCCCACAGGACTTGACGCAACCAAGAATTATGTACCTGGTTGATTACAGCCATAGTGGAAAAGGGCATTGGGTTGGCACCATTTCTGTAAATTACTTACAAAATCCCACAAGTTATAGAGCAATAAAAATCTAAAATAAAAGTGTATACACGATAATATATATGTATATATATATACATATATATATATATATATTATATATATATTTATATATATATATATATATATATATATATATATAATATATATATATATATATCACACTACAGGAGTGAAAAATGAGACAGGGCTTGGGGTCTGACCGGTTTCGACTTTATTTCCAAGCCATTGACGGAAGGACTGATACAGAGCATAAGAAGTCACAAATATATATACTACAGGAACATTTGATGAACAACTACAACCGTTTGAGACTACATATATATATATATATATATATATATATATATATATACAATACCCCATCTTCTATACCATAAGACCCGATAATAATAGTCATAAGAACGCGTACAGTATAACGACGATAATAATATTGATGTCAATGAGGTCAAATTCAGATATCACAGAATAATAACTCTTTATTATTCTATATTTAAAACTAACAGAACTAAGTACAACTCATGCAAGCTAACTGTCATATATATATATATATATATATATATATATATATATATATATATATATATATATATATATATATATATATATATATATATATATAAAATATATAAATATATTAATGAGAAACAATTTTATTGTATGTATGGATAAACAAAATGTAATTGATGGAAAGTAAGAAAGAATAATTGTATGAGAAGAGAAATTTTAAAAGTTATATATGGTAAGAATCGTAAATGCTTAACATTACTATGTATACCTGAACAGTGCAGCTTAAACTAAACAAGTAAGACAGAATAACTGACAGGGAGAAGAACAGTCTAGGTTTCGGCAAGGAGTAAGCTGGGTGGATCAGGTTGTTTGAATGAGCTGCGTGACAAGAAGGATAGTAGAGGGTGAAAAACCCCTCAATTTTGCGAAAATAGAACATAAAGATTTTACAGTGTTTTGCAAAAGCGAATATAATGCAACTGTGTTATGGCTTAGCGGTTCTTAAATATTTTCTGGGTGTGACGAAAGAAGTCAGAGAAAGGGCAGGAGATATTTATCCAACTTTTGGGGATGGTAAAAGGAGTCGTGAATAGAGAATGCAATATAGCATTGTTGGTTGGTGATAATGAAACGAGACATCAGACTCGTGAAGGAGCCTGCAAATGTTTAGAAGCGGAGAAAGTTCAAAGTGACTGACAGAAATACAGGATACTAAAAGTCAGTAACAAGGGGCATTGACTGAAGAATGAAAATGAAACACTTCTGGAAGGGTGAGAGGAGTGGATAGATAGATAGGTGAACCATGGGATGAACGAGTATGATAGGTGAAAAAAAGAAGGCTGAAGGACCTTTGCAAAAGTTTGGGAGAGATGTTATGTTTTCTGGAAATTTCGAAATTGTCAAGTCAAGAAATTGTTGGGCCATCCTTCATACACAAAACCGAGGTGTAGATATTAACTGTGAATGACGGAAAAGACGGCACTGATGTCAAAAACTGCTGGCGATAACGAATTTGTCGAAAATCCACAGGTATCGAAACTTCACGCTTCCTCCTCAGAGTGGTGTCAGAATGTCACAAAATGTAAAAGAGAGAGAAAAACCAAGGCAAAGAAAAATCCTACTCATTTATATAAATTTAGTCTGGAGATAAAAAAAATCTGAAATTACAGGTAAGCAAAATACGGGTTTGTGGATAAATTGCGCATGGATATGAAAAATGTTAGTTTTCTATTATCTAAACGATTGTCCTTGTGTATTGGTGAGATTAATACATATACATGATGTTACTTTTCATCACAACGACTTTCTTCAAGCTTGCTATTCCACCTTATAAGTAAATTTGAACCAATATAAGAGGCTGTATCAGGGGTTCCTAAATTCTGACTACACTGATCAGTAAAGTCGCATATTACATATAACCATGTCTACACATCAGGATGTCAGATGAGAGCGCTCATCAATTCTATAATAATAAAACCCGAGAGGATCTGGTCTTGTCTGTCCTCCCCCGGGTGAAAGTAGGGGAGACATGACCCAGCCACCCACCCACCCCCTGCAAACTGGTTTGTCCGCCCCGGGTGGGGGCGGGGTAGGTAGGGGAATGGAAGGGTAGGGGAGACATCCACCCTCCTCCTGCAAACCTATTTGTCCGCCCCAGGTGGGGATCGGGGGTAGGGGAGACAGCAGCTCCGGGTTCCAGCTCGTATTATATACAGTATTCGTCTATCCTATTCCTATAGCAATTATGTGCACTTCCCTTAACTTTACCTAACACTTAGCATGCCTTTTATCCAAACCCAAAATACAAATTACTAAAAGAGTTTGGATTACCATCTAGGGAAATCTTAGCATTCAAGAATATTCCACCTCAGTGACCAACCACGGCCTTATAGATTTTATCAAATTATATAAAATACCGATGATTAGGGGCGGTGGACAATTCTACAACTATAAACTCAATTCTTCAATCCCATAAAATGTTACCAAATTAGTAGTTCAAGGATCTGTTAAGAACGTAAAAAATCTTCTACAAACCAGCATACGATGAATCATGCAACTGAAATATAGCAAAATTTCCTAACCCCCTAGAGCAACACCATTAATGATCTCTATTGCAAATACTAGAAACATTAACATTTAACAACAATACTACAAAAACAAGAAAAAAATTTGAAGAAATAATAATAATACTAACAACAACCAATGGCGCAATCAGAACAAAGCACAGATTCACAAAAGCCATTTTTATTTGAGCATAGATACGAAGCACCGATGTCGAAATTCCCATTTTACTTTTGCGTGTATTTCTGACGAAGCTCGGCCAATATATTTCTTCCTTGCTCTCTTTCTTTCTGGAAATCTTCAGCTGAAAACCGTCATGGACAGAGTCAACAGACTATAAACCCACGAGGGTCCAAAGGGAAAACAGCCCACAAAGAGAGTCAAGTCAAAGTAAAACGTGATAAATAATTAAATCTGAGGGAATAGAAGATAAAACCGATACGCCTGAATTCAAGGGACGTCATCAGAAAGCATGAATGAATTTGCTCTTTGCTTAAAAATTTGAAGATCAGAAGACTCCACAACTCCACTAGGCAATCTATTCGACATTGCAGTTGTACCCAATTCTGTACAGAAATGACAGAGCATCTTAAATACTTTTTTTTCAACAGAGTAAAAGACTTTCGTGGACGATGACAATTTCTGAGAAAAAGAAAACAGCAAAATACTTTACAGTGTTTTGCAAAAGCGAGTATAATGCAACTGTGTTATGGCTCACCTGCCACGTCTGTGGGGAAAATTTGCACGCGTTCCATACCGTTTCACTCAGCATTCACTTTATATCACCAACAACACGATCTTATTAGCCAAAAGCTGTACTTTGGCTCTTCTAATAATTTCAAAAGGCAGTAGAGCACGACAAATATGTGCTGGAAGCGACCAGCAGGAGTTCAAAAATTCTACGTTCATTATAGGCCTTATTTCACTTACTTGTACTAACGCTACTCAAGCTTGCGAAATGTTTACAGGGCACTTCCGCATGTCATCACCTGACTTTGCATTTAGGACTAAAACCATATAGAGAAAAAACCCCTTCAAATCAGACATGGTCACTTGAAGAATAACAAAAATGCTGGTAATATCAAACCAGTAAACTTGAAAGTGAAATGAAACCAAGTGAATATCAAATTCACGATAACAAAAGATACAAATAATAGTTTCTGCATAAATTTAAAATCAAGTCAAATTTGATTTCCATATCACAAAATTCCTAAGCATAAAAAGCACTAACTAGATGAAAAAAATGTTTAGAGTCGTACTAAACCCTTTCTTAAGCATTTCATTAAAATATATCTCTCCAAAGTACTTTAGTATGAAAAAAAAAAACCAACTCCTCAAGGGGCTCGAGGTAACTGGATCTAAGTATATACGATTAGCGTGCTTTAAAGGCTGACCTACTACTCGACAGTTTAAGCCCTCCTCCTCCTCGAGTGCCACAGGAGACCCTCTGATCCCTTCTAATTCCACACAAGTAGTACAATTGCTAGGGAAAAAAAATAGAAAAGAATAAGTCCTCCAGCCTTCAAAGGACCCACTCCAGCCAGCGGAAGACGATTCAGGCGTATTGTGTGACGAGGATATTCTCAACAAGTTGAAGAGACGACTAATGATGATCATTCCGGTTTTTTGACGGGATCCACGAATGCAATTCGTCAAATGGGCCCTTCAAGGGAGTGAGTGCGGGAAAAGGAGGAATAAATAAACAAATCATTAATATTTGAAAAGTTCCCTTCATATTTTCCCCCCCTCTTCTAATAATGCAGGGTATTTGGAAGCTGTCTTTCTTTTGCAAAGGTTAATCTATTTCCTATTTTGATTTCGAATGTTTTTCCATTTTAATTCTTTAATGGAATATGTAATGGAACTATCTGTAGCTCTTATAAGTATCGGTACTATATTTTGCCAGCTTTTATGGTACTGCAATAGATTTACTCCTGTGATAAATAGCTACAGAGTAACAGCCAACTTATTACTGATTTCCTGCGAAACTGAAACTTTATTTAAATGGTGCAAATTATTAAGAAAATGACGTCTGGAAGAAGCAATAACAAACATTAAGATGTATTCCATGTCCTAAGATGAGTCAGGTTATGAAATTTAGGTTAGTTATTTTTTAACCCACAACACACGACATTTTACATTGGCTCAGTCCCTTACAAAAACTTTCAAAGCAATGAGCACCGCTCAAGTTGCCTTCCCACAGTGGAACCTTTCTGACTTTCATTATGTAATGTTTATATAAACAATGGCAGCTAAAAGGCTGGAAAAAATGTGGCCACAATTTCGAACACAGAACCAAAAGGCAAGGTAAAGGATTCCCAAAACGAGGAAGTGAGTTGAATTCACCACTGTAGAAGAAATATTCAAATTATTTAAATAATTTATTCCAATTATTTAAATAGTTATTCCAATTATTTAAATAATTATTCCAATTATTTAATTAATCATTCCAATTATTTAAACAATTTATTTCAATATTTTAAATAATTTATTCATTCCTAATTTATTTAAAATATGTATTGCCTGCAATAACATATAAACAAATCATCACGACTTTTCATATTATATTCAGTCATTTATGTAAATGACACTTTAAAGATTCAGGCGTAGAATTTTCCCTTCATTCTTCTTTTCCTTTTCTCCTCATGCCCGAACTACGTATGGTATCTGTTGTTCAGTCGGCCTTCAAAAGTAAACAACAAGTAAGCAAAAAAAAATTAACAACATACAACGGAATAGTTGATAACTTCATTGGAATTTTGGGACTATTCTTTCACTGCATAGTTGCCAAAAGTCTTTTGAAAACTTCTCGTATAAGTTTAATATTGCTACTGAATTTAGTTTACGTTAAAACTTGAAGCTGAAAATTTGCTGTGTGCGTTGGTATCACGCTAACACATTCTCTCTCTCTCTCTCTCTCTCTCTCTCTCTCTCTCTCTCTCTCTCTCTCTCTCTCTCTCTCTCTATATATATATATATATATATATATATATATATATATATATATATATATATATATATATAAATATATGCATTATATATTATATATCATACATTATATACTGTATATCATATATATATAATATATATATGTACAATACATTATATATATAACTTTAAATATTTGAGATTATTTATCTATTGGACTATAGAACGTTGTGATAAAGAATGGCATTTTGTATATAAGCGTAATTGATTCTCTCTCTCTCTCTCTCTCTCTCTCTCTCTCTCTCTCTCTCTCTCTCTCTCTCTCTCTCTCTCTCTCTCATTAGCTAATATTTCTAACGAGTATTTTGAGACTTAATTGTTATCAGAGAGAGAGAGAGAGAGAGAGAGAAAAGGAGAGAGAGAGAGATGAAAACCTTGCAAAAGAGAAATTCCCGTTTCATCGACGACAAAGCACACATGCAGAGACCGTAATGAATCTCCAAGGCAAAACAAGTGAAAGCAAATTTATAATGAATAATTATTCACAATCTTCATCAGCATTTCTCATACAGTGAATAGCCGCCGACATCATATACATTTTAATCAGCAAGATTCCCTGTTGATGCTGAGGGATCGGAATTAAATTAGCCACCCAAAATTATGTCCGGCCAGTAATTAATTCGAGGAAGATTCATCCAATTAACCATAATCAAGTTTTGCTTTTAGGGAAATGCTCTCGGATATCCGGCGCGCTTGCAAGCAGCAGAGACAAACGGAAATATTTACAGAAAGGGAAAGGTGTTGGGAAAATGAAGCAGGTCGCTTTGCTGCTTAGGTTATGAGTTGAGAGACAACATATCTACTTACTAAGTTGCAGTATGTTCTCTTTCTCTCCTCTCTGTCTTTCAGTATTTAACACTTTACTTCACTTGATGTCTGTCATATTGGCGGCCTCCTTATTCTGTTTGTTCGTCTAACAGATCTGTAAACAGTGTAGACAACTTCCTTACATATTTCTGAATGCTGAAGTAAGTGGACACTGAAAAAAAATATTTGGTCTCTGGTTTGAATTCACTTTTAGGATACAAAATCAAACCTTACAGACCATGTTATGGGGGTAAACTATCAGTTTCTCCTAACGTGCTGGCAAAGGAGAAAGTTTTCTATAAACATACCATGAAGGATAATAGCGGTTAGGAACGTACACGGACCTGATTTCTAAGAGAGATTTTTTCCTGAGCAATGAAATATATTTCACTCATGCAACAAAGGTATTACGTTACCTTGGCTTTTTTCTTTCTTTGCAGTCTTCGTGAATGGGAACTTTTAATAGTGTGAATATATATATATATATCTATCTATCTATCTATCTATCTATCTATCTATCTATCTATCTATCTATCTATATATATATATATATATATATATATATATATATATATATATATATATATATATATATATATATATACTATCTCTCTATATAAACATAAAAAACAAAAGCTATACAAAATAAACAAAAACACAAAATAAGACCTTGGCAAGGAGGAAAACTGCGAAAAGATTCCGGAAAGAGCACTCAGAATGATGCTTGAATAGTTAAAACACAGAGGAAGCATGAGAATTTATTCAAAATCTAAGACCTCATTCACCTACTTCACCGATCACTAAGGGAATCTCCGGAGCTTCTTTGAGGAACGCTACCAAAGGGAGATTTGCTGCACAAGAGTTCTCTGTCTTCGTTGTCATTTTCATCCTTGACTGTGAACCAATACTTTACCTGTAAAAAGAAAAATAATAATTAGAAATGATGGCATAAGTTCCAGTCAATTTACGACAGCCAACATCTTTGTAACCTGCGATCAATGAAAATTTATCCTGAATTATTAAGGGCTGTGTACACAGGTAAGGGAAGCATATGTAACAGGAACTTGTGTATGGATCATGAAATTTTCCTTTTTTTTTTTTTACTCAAGAAAATATATGAATGTCTGTATATTTGTCTGTCCACTATAGAAATAAGAACCGCTTGACAGACCCCGACAAAATTTTGCACACGACCTCTGTGTCACCCCAGAAAGGTTTATGACTCAAAATCAAACCCCTACCCCGTGACAGACATACAAACACAGACAAAACAAATTAAACTGTCGTTTTTACATCACGTTTTCCTTCAGTTTTCTGGGTTTATTCTCACTTTTCACCTGACACTCCACCTTTTTTACCGGTTCTGCCAGATGGATGATTAACCTATACAATAAATGCAAATCCCCTATAACATCAATTTTTTACCTGATTCCAAATTCAGATAGTGTGTGTGTGTGTGTTTGTGTGAATTTCTTACTTATACACAAATCGCTTTTTATATTCACAAAAATTAAGCCGCGAAAATCATTCTATATCGAATTCGCATACTTCCAAAGGTAATTATAATTGTTAAGCACTTCAGCGCCCGCCAGGATTCGAACCGTGGCCTTTGGTTAGGAAACCACCTGACTTTCTAGACAGCCAGGTGATCAAAGTCACAGTATATGGATTCGAACGTGACCTTCGTTTTTGAAACAGCAACAAACAGTGACTTATATCGCCCGGCTAAGCGCAGAAGCACTTGTCAGTTATAGTTTCCTTGGGGTGCAAATTATTACCAAGGAAGAACGACTTCGATATTAAACAATATCTGCAGCTTTATATATGTGTATATGTGTATATGTATATATATATATATATATATATATATATATATATATATATATATATATATATATATATATATATATATATATATATATATATAAATTATCTATTCCTTTAAATATCAAGCATTTAGGAGAGTAAGTCACTGTAGTAGACTTTTCATGTTGAAAGTGCATGCTAATGGTAACTGACAATTTAAATGAATTATCCTTAACCCCCGAGAAAGCTTCAAACCACAACTGAACCTTACATTCGGAGAAAGACACTCGTAGAACGATTGAACCTCCCCCCTCCCCACAGACGGTAGGAGGGAAGGATTACCCCGTCGACAAAGTTAGCACACAGCATTTAAGCAGTAAAATCGAACCGACACATAACCTGGCACCACCTTAATTATCTGAAAAACGATCAGGTGGAATTTGGCATAAATTTTATTTCAAGGTATGAACATTCTGATGCATCTCAAGGGACTGGAGCGTCATGCTGAGTAAGACCTAGACGGAGCAGTGCCCTTGAATAATAAATACAACGGATACAATCCGTATCGAATATCGATTTCAGGTAACAGTTATGTCAGAGAGAGAGAGAGAGAGAGAGAGAGAGAGAGAGAGAGAGAGAGAGAGAGAGACTTCGCGGTGCCTGACATTTACCGAGTATGTGCAGTTAATTTGGTTCCTTAATATCAGTTTCACCGTTAGCCGGATATTGATATATGCAACAGACTAGCATTTTTACCAAAATAAAATAGAGTACGAGTATATACGAATTCGTGCATACATATAAACCATAATTATATAAATTCTTATTAAACACTGCAGACAAGCGCTTAACCTCTCGATCATATAATAAATATTTTTGGTCCCGGTTCCCCAATGAAATACTTTTAAAAATCCGAATAAGAAATTTAATTGTGTACGTCTACGAATTTTGAAGATTAAGATACTGGGCATGCAACCATATTAAATGTCGTACCATGACTCTTGAAGAAAGGAAAATGAAAATTTTTATGTTTGTAAACAAACCATACTTTTTTAATGGTTCTAATTTTCGATAAAAGAAACTAAGACTTGCAATTGAAAACTAGCTTCTTATCTGTGGAAAACGAAAGTAATTTCTCCAAAAACCATGGTAATTAAATTTTACGATCTGCATTCTCAAACATCACACTCTTACACAAATATTCTCCCATCCTGCTCACTAATTACGCTTCCGAAACTGTTTGTCTTCAATTCCTCTATTTCTGACATAAACATAGAAAATAACCGTGGCGCACCTTAAGAGAGTGGACGTGATGAAGGAGAAAGGGGGCGTGGCTGTCATATCTGGAAAACTTCGCCTATAAATTTGTCTTGGAACACGCCGCTATTGTTTTCCATCCCTGAAACGACCCCACTACAAATCCCAAAAATAGATACGCCGTTTCTCCTCCATCGTCGTCCACAACCAGGCGGAGGAAGAGCGCCGGGAGAAGGAACCCCAACGGAGAGAAAATCACAAGGTTGAAGTGAGTAATTAGCCTAAATCGACCCCAAGTTCCCCAGAATTATCCTTTCCGTGTGAGACACATTCGGGATTATAATGTGCACGCAACCGAGACTCTGCCTTTGATGTTGCTTAATTCCTGTTGCAACAACCAATTAAGCCGAGGTAAACAATTAATTCATAATGCACAGGGTCTCATTAGATCTAAAAAAATGAAGGAAGGAAGACCTTCGCTTAATTGAGAAAATTTCTTAAGAAACGTTGCGCAGGAAATGTTGGGCTTTGCTACAGTTTTCAGAGTATTGTGTGGTATAATACAAAACTTTCATTCCAAGGACACAAAAATGTTTTACATAAAGACTAAGATTTTTTCGAAACTCGCACCTTAACAATTGTAAATTTTTCAACTTAAATCACAGAAAAATTAAATGTGCTTGTTATAAAAATTTATATTATACATAACATATAGTACATTCACTTCGTACACAAACAAACAAACAGACACACACAAGCATATCCATATGTATGTGTATATATATATATACATATTTATTTATTTATATATATATATTAGATATATAATTTATTTATATATATATATACACACACATATATATATATATATATATATATATATATATATATATATATATATATATATATATATATATAATATATATATATAATATATATATATATATATATGACTAATGTCGGGGACCATACCAGGTCTCTCAGGTGGAAAGCAAGGGCGTTACCCACTGGGCCATACAAGTCTAAAAGAAGTTGGAACTTGAGAGCAATTGCACCCAAGGAATTACCTGGGCAAGCTAACTGCTTGCATACCAGCGAGTTTTCCCAACTTCCTGACTCAGCAATGACCCAATAGACAACATTTCATTCGAATTATCCCTTCTGAGTGAATAAGATAGAAATCATCAACACACAATCACGTGTGGAACAGAAATAAATTTCTGACTCACGTCGGGATCGAACCCAGGTCTCTCAGGTGGAAAGCAAGGGCGTTACCCACTGGGCCATACAAGTCTAAAGAAGTTGGAACCTGAGAGCAACTGCACCCAGGAATTACCTGGGCAAGCTAACTGCTTGCATACCAGCAGATTTTCCCCAACTTCCCGACTCAGCAATGACCAATAGACAACATTTCATTCGAATTATCCCTTCTGAGTGAATAAGATAGAAATCATCAACACACAATCACGTGTGGAACAGAAATAAATTTCTGACTCACGTCGGGATGAACCCAGGTCTCTCAGGTGGAAAGCAGGGCGTTACCCACTGGGCCATACAAGTCTAAAGAAGTTGGAACCTGAGAGCAACTGCACCCAGGAATTACCTGGGCAAGCTAACTGCTTGCATACCAGCGAGTTTTCCCCAACTTCCCGACTCAGCAATGACCCAATAGACAACATTTCATTCAATTATCCCTTCTGAGTGAATAAGATAGAAATCATCAACACACAATCACGTGTGGAACAGAAATAAATTTCTGGCTCACGTCGGGATCGAAAGGTCTCTCAGGTGGAAAGCAAGGGCGTTGCACCCACTGGGCCATACAACAAGTCTAAAGAAGTTGGAACCCTGAGCAACTGCAGCAGGATTACCTGGCAAGAAGCTAACTGCTTGCATACCAGCGAGTTTTCCCCAACTTCCCGACTCAGCAATGACCCAATAGACAGAAATTTATTTCTGTTCCACACGTGATTGTGTGTTGATGATTTCTATATTATTCACTCAGAAGGGATAATTCGAATGAAATGTTGTCTATTGGGTCATTGCTGAGTCGGGAAGTTGGGGAAAACTTCGCTGGTATGCAAGCAGTTAGCTTGCCCAGGTAATTCCTTGGTGCAGTTGCTCTCAGGTTCCAACTTCTTTAGACTTGTATGGCCCAGTGGGTAACGCCCTTGCTTTCCACCTGAGAGACCTGGGTTCGATCCCGACGTGAGTCAGAAATTTATTTCTGTTCCACACGTGATTGTGTGTTGATGATTTCTATCTTATTCACTCAGAAGGGATAATTCGAATGAAATGTTGTCTATTGGTCATTGCTGAGTCGGGAAGTTGGGGAAAACTCGCTGGTATGCAAGCAGTTAGCTTGCCCAGGTAATTCCTTTGGTGCAGTTGCTCTCAGGTTCCAACTTCTTTAGACTTGTATGGCCCAGTGGGTAACGCCCTTGCTTTCCACCTGAGAGACCTGTTCGATCCCGACGTGAGTCAGAAATTTATTTCTGTTCCACACGTGATTGTGTGTTGATGATTTTATCTTATTCACTCAGAAGGGATAATTCGAATGAAATGTTGTCTATTGGGTCATTGCTGAGTCGGGAAGTTGGGGAAAACTGCTGGTATGCAAGCAGTTAGCTTGCCCAGGTAATTCCTGGTGCAGTTGCTCAGGTTCCAACTTCTTTAGACTTGTATGGCCCAGTGGGTAACGCCCTTGCTTTCCACCTGAGAGACCTGGGTTCGATCCCCGACGTGAGTCAGAAATTTATTTCTGTTCCACACGTGATTGTGTGTTGATGATTTCTATATATATATATATATATATATATATATATATATATATATATATATATATATATATATATATATATCAGAAAGTTACAAACGTCTCTTAATATTCAATTCACTCTACCTCCCGGAAGTAATATATTTTTATATAAATGTTGAAGGGGAATTTTTAGTTGATATAAGTCCACCGTCCCGTGGGGTCGAACCAGCGACGGACGAGGAATCAGGACTGGTTCTGACCTCACGGGACGGTGGACTTATTATCAACTAAAATTCCTTCGGTAACATATATAAAAATATATTACTTCCGAGGTAGAGTGAATTGATATTAAAGGACGTTTGTAGCTTTCTTGATTGTATATGAATCACGATGATGTGATAAATAGTCATATATATATATATATATATATATATATATATATATATATATATATATATATATATATATATATATATATATATATATATATATATATATATATATATATATATATAGTGTTTGTGTGTGTTGCAAACTACCTCAGGCAACAACATAATTTGTTAAAATGACATTCGTTTTCAATATTACTGAAGAAAAACAAAGGCCACTGGAAAGCATTTTAATTAAACAAAGTCTACACAATCCATACTCATTACTCCCAAACTCATTACTTCCAAGAGAAGCAAATTATCAAGAACAGGGGGCCAACAGAACACCGTCTCGTGCATTCGAGCCACATACATTACCAGAACCTAAATCCGAGTGAGTAATTCCTATCCTTCAGGATCTCGCTAATTGCGCACAGGAATAAAATTGGGGATAACGAGGGTAAATTATGGTGACAATTAAGTGTTCATTATAAACGTTACAAATGTGCTATATATCATGGCATTTTATGCTACCGCAGAAAATTGCCAAGCGATTTTAGAAAGGATTACTTCTCTCTCTCTCTCTCTCTCTCTCTCTCTCTCTCTCTCTCTCTCTCTCTCTCTATAGAAATGCGTGTGAAGAATTTAAACGTTGAAACAATATTTTGTGTGTGTGTGTATATATATATATGTATATATACACATATGTGTGCGTGTGTGTGACCGAAGGCCAAGCGCTGGGACTTATGAGGTCATTCAGCGTTGAAAGAGAAACTGGCAGTAAGAAGGTTTGAAAGGTGTAACAGGAGGAAATCTCGCAGTTGCACTGTGAAACAGCTATTAGAGGGGTGAAAGTCAGACGGAAGAATGAGAATATAAACGGAGGTAAAATAAAAAGGAATGAGAGAGGTTGCAGCTAGGGGTCGAAGGGACGCTGCAAAGACCTTTAAATAATGCCTAAGGTGCACCACGTCACGTGCATTGACGTCAATACCCCCCTACGGGAAGATCAACTTTTTTTTGGTACGTCTGCTGACGTCCAATTCCCAAGCATCACGGCTTTGTTTCTTCTTTTCGTAAGCTGCAAGATAGTCTATATAGCCTGGAGTTTCTATCTCCTAAGTGTCTTTGTTATAGATTCATTCCTAAGCAAATTCAGGTCAACCAAATTATCCCATTATATCTCTTATTTACGACGTCCAAAAAAAGAAATAAGAATACTCCCAACGTTGTCTTTCTTCTACTTCTTATTATTGACCCTTCTCCCCCTTTGACAGGTATTTTATTATTTTCCCCCATGGTTATTTCATAATTAATTCTATACGCCACCCCACTACCAATGCCACTCCTTGAATACATGGCTTTGTCAACATTACCGACCTCTTTGTAGTGCCAGTATTCTCGCCTATCTCTTGATCGTTTAACCTTACTCTCTAGACTTGGGTACTTAGCGCGTTCCATTTTGTGTTTGACTTCTTGAAATTAGTGTATATGTACGTTTTGCTTTTGTCTAATTTTAGTTTTCCGTCAGCCCTCAAATCTTAAAAACTGCTGAGGCTAGAGGGACTGCAAATTGGTATGTTGATCATCCACCCTGCAACTATTAAACATACCAAATTGCAGCCCTCTAGCTTTGGAAGTTTTTATTTTATTTAAGGTTAAAGTTAGCCATAATCGTGCATCTAGCAACGAACTAGGACAGGCCACTACCGGGCCGTGGTTAAAGACTCATGGGCCGCGGCTCATACAGCATTTATACCGAGACCACCGAAAGATAGATCTATTTTCGGTGGCCTTGATTATACGCTGTATAGAAAACTCGATTGTGCCCAAGAAACTCCGGCGCATTTTTTACCTGGTTTTATTTTATTATATTCAAGATCTCGTTCGATGTTATATGCTTCTCTGTTTGTTACCCCATATCCCAGCACTCTTTCCAGCAGACTGATATAAATGCTTACCGCTCAACCAGTCACAAAACGACAAAAAAAATAAATAAATAAATAACGGGAAATGCATGCATTTAAATATGAAATGTTCTGGGGATTATGAACGGGAAAACCTTCACCGTCATCGCTAGACACGAACAAAAAAAATAATAATAATAAAATACTGTCCCGGTTCTGTAGGAATCAACTACATTCTACAGTATACGGGAGAACTACAACCTGTACGTGTATGAAAGTATAAATACGATGTCCTTCAATCTATAAGAATCATTAATTTCAACCCACAGCAGGCTCCTCTTTTTGCGAAAGTATACAAAAGAATGCAACTAAAAGTTAATGGGTAAAAAAAAAATTAGTACCAGCGACAAAAAGATCTCCTAAGTCACACTAAACAGGCAATTTATTCCTTAAACAATATTTCTAAAGTTGGTTGCTCTTTACATGTAATAAGTAAAGAGACAATCAACTTCATAACATCCATCACTGAAATTCATAATAGGAGTTACTTAAAAGATAGCAGACTCTACAATTTTGCCTTCTCTAGAGAAGTCTCTTTGTAAAACATGTGAAATTTATCCCAGTTTATATTTTGGTTACCTTCAGACACATGGATGAATTTGAATTGATTACGTGTGTCCAATCGGACGCTGATATACTGAACGACCGATTCCTTGCACTGCAAGGAATACAGTGAACTCCTGAAGCGAAATAAACTCCAGTAAAGTTCTTGGGTAAAACTTTCCTATCGCACAAGGTTAATTACAAACTGTCTTGATACCAAATTGCCCCAATTCTTTTCAAGTTTGTTTACAGCCCTTAAAATGTGCAAACACGATGGCCGTTACATTCTGAGGGTAACGAGTGAAGAGTTTTCTTCCCATAAAATGACATTTTTGAATAAACACCCAAACTCATGGAACAATCAGTCAGAGAAGTAATTTCCGTAAATAGAAATTCGACTACAAATTTTATAATAACGTAAATGAGGAAAAGTTGTGCCTTACTGATCAGAAAGAGTTTATATATGTATCTAAATGCACCAAGAGTGCTGACTTCAGAACGGTTAATAGCATTGATTTTGCTGTTATTACAGTAATAAGAGAACTCAGACGAACCGAATCCTTTACATTCTCGTCTTTGAGAATTTCCACTAAAAATCAAGGGCGAGAAATAACGCGATCTTCACGGCTTGTAAGTCACCTTAATGTTATTTCCGAATGCAGTGCTGAATGAGACAGATAAAAGAGTGGCCATTTATAGAAAAAAATACCTTCACGAAAATACACAAGAAAAGCAAGCTAGACCAAATTGAATTTTAATCCTCTCTCTCTCTCTCTCTCTCTCTCTCTCTCTCTCTCTCTCTCTCTCTCTCTCACACACACACACACACACACACACACGACAAAACAATTAATCATCCAAAATGTGTGGGAAACATGGCTGTGGGAAACCGGAAGGAAATGCTAATTAGAGGAGTGACTGCCTGAAAGCATTATCAGCGATAGTTAGAGAACTAAAAAAGCCGACGCTATTCAACATTGCGAGGAATGCAGTCAGGAAGTTGGGAACAAGCAGAACGTATCATCACACCAGAGGACACAAAGCGGGTAAAATTTACTGAAATTAACAACATTAATTAAAACATTAACGGAACAATGTGAAGATATAAAAACCTGCTATATAATACATAAAAAAATCTTCCGTAAAAAGAGAAAGGAATCAGAAAACAAATAAAATTCTTGAAAGGGATTCCATTCAGATGAGGTAGTACACAACAGATAAACGAAAGTGAAAAGGGGATTATTATCAATATTATACAGGAGATGAACCCTTTTCATATGGAACAAGCCCACAGGAGCCACTGACTTGAAGTTCAGGCCTCCAAAGCATATGGTGTTCATCTGTAAGAAGTAACACGGGTAATAGGAAATACAGGATGAAGAGATAGTTATTAACAAAGAAATAACAAATTAATAACTAAATAGATTTAAATGTAAGTAAATTACTGTCAAAAAGAAAAATGAAGTAGCAGGGAGGGGGTGGGGAAACCACAGCGGCCACTCAAGGGATATACAGTTCAAATTATCACACAAAAATGATAAAAGTTGCCAGATTTCACACCACCATTCTCTGAGAGAGAGAGAGAGAGAGAGAGAGAGAGAGAGAGAGAGAGAGAGAGAGAATCAACATAATCTTAGTTTCTGAATTCCTTTTTAACCTCAAAGGAAAGTGCCAAGCGTAGGTTCTAACTGGGAGACAAATAATATAAAAACCTGTCAAAAGTATACATGAAACAACACTGTTATTGTGCCACCAAGATAGGGGTAAAAACCATTACCATTACTGGCTCATGAAACCAAAACCACAGTGGGAAGCTGAGTCCATGACCACACAAAAGTATCATCCTGCATATCCAGATGGGTTCAAACCCATCACAAACAAATGTTCTTTATAATTCTATACCGGTGAACATGATGATGCGTTGTAATATGCTATCAAAAAAGCAGACATTGTTAACACAAAATATAGTTGTCACATCAATACCATTTTGGAAAAGACAGGCAAACAGAGAGCAACGTAGCTTACCACTCTTGCAAGTGTCACCGAAGACCAATTTATATATGAACAATTTACAGATCTGTGCGCTAAGGTGTTTCCCCTATCAGGGCGATGGCTTCATGGAAAGAATAATACAACAGTCAGTCACATTCACACTTCAACTGCAGAGCAGTGGGTGACCCAAATGTGCAGAAGATTCTCAGAGCAATATCCAGAAATTTAGCCACTTGACACATCTACACCGGCGGATCATCAGTACCGATTCGAAATCCCATACACTAAGTGACATACACCTTTTCCTTGCACGCACCAGAGCAATATCAAGGCACTTTCTTTCAGTACCTCTTTCACGTCATCTCTTCCCTCCAAAAATGTCACAATTACACACTTTTCATCCGCCTACAGTCTCCCCTTCTTTCTACAAGACCAAACCATTTCGAAACACTGATCCATCATTTCACCTACGCTACTGTTTTTACCACTTCTACGTTTCTAAACTTTTCTCACCCTTTGAATCCTGCTTTACGCAACACATGCTACGGAAAAATGCCAAAACCAAGTTTTAACCATATTTTGTTCTTTACTAATAAAAATCAATATCGAAAAGGGTGAAAACTCCATATAAGTTCTCCACATAGTCCTCTTTCAAGAACAAGAAAAATAATCCAAAATAGATTCCGTTTAACAAATGCGAGGTGGGTAGGCCTACGCATTCTAATGGCCTTGCTTCGACGTTCGCATATATCATACCATTCCTATACAAGGGGCACCTATGTTGGGCCTAGCATCGAGTAATTTATATGAGCGTAACCAATATGGATTCCCGCACATAGAAAGAAACTAGCACAGGATACGGCTGTAAATAGTTACGCTACACACACACACACACACACACACACACACACACACACACACACACACACATATATATATATATATATATATATATATATATATATATATATATATATATATATGTGTGTGTGTGTGTGTGTGTGTGTGTGTGTACATAGATAAGAATGAAGACTTAAATTTTTGTATTTAAGTAGAAGATTCGACTGCAATTTCAGGATGAAACACACACACACACACACACATATATATATATATATATATATATATATATATATATATATATATATATATATATATATATATATGCATATACTGTATTACTTTACGTATCTATTTGCATCGTTATGGATCTTACCATTTTTATTTTTTACTTCATTTGAATTCATAACGGCGCGCTTCTTGCGCATATATAAATAAGAATGAAGACTTAAATACTGAACTGGAAAAGAAGATTCGACTGGAATTTCAAGATATATATATATATATATATATATATATATATATATATATATATATATATATATATTGCAATGTACACATATATAACAATATACAGTAATATGCATAAAGACATTTCACTGAATATACATATATACGTACGTATATACAGTGAAATGTGTTTATGCGTACGTATTATAGAACCCCATGAACAAGTGATTTGCCCTGAGTCCCATAATACTTTATCATTAAGATTTAATCATATAAACACAGAGAGAGAGAGAGAGAGAGAGAGAGAGAGAGAGAGAGAGAGAGAGAGACTATCTGGACCTGGGGTTACACAATTTTTTTTTTTTTCCAGAATTCCAGCAAAGAAATGGGGGAGTCAATTTTTCATAGCTATTGTTCGGCACTTTACAGCCAATTTAACCTATTCTCTAGAAGCCTCCTCAGGCCCACAGAAGGTCAAAGACATGATTAAGTAAAAAATAATACTGGAGGAAAAAAGAACAGAAACTTTATCCTGAGAGATCCAAAATGACTGAAGGAGTGTTACTGGGTGAACGGGAGGAAGATAAGGAGGAGGAGGAGGAGGAGGAGGAAGAGGAGGAGGAGGAGGGATGAGGCGGGTAGCGAGGAGTGAGAGGGGCAAGGATGAAGAGGGGAGGGGATGGGTGGTAGTAACCCATTCCAGGCGTCTGGAATCCATACTGATCCCCACGTGCCGTCTCACTCCAGCAGATCCTTTGTCGAAGGGTCCAGATTCCCTCTTTGTAGCTGTACCAGATTCTTATTTCGTTTCCGCCCATTCATTCCTGCCCGCTGCATTGAGAGGGAGATCGAGCGAATCGGTAATGAGAGTCGCCAAAGATAATGACTTCAAATGCAATCAAATCATTTAAACCTATTTATCACATTAATAACAGCGACCTTGTTGGCGCTGCTGCCTCCCTTACCCACCCGGGGCGGACAAACAGGTTTGCAGGAGAAGGGTGGATGTCTCCCCTACCCTCCCGTTCCCCTATCTACCTACCCGGCTCCCACCCGGGACCGGGAAACCGGTTTGAAGAGGGTGGGTGGTTGTGTCATGTATCCTCCTGTTACCCGGGGAGGACGAATAAGACCCACTCGGATTTTGTTATTATAGATTATTAGTGTCACATGAATAACGATGCTTTTTATAGTCATAAATAATGGAAGTCTAAGCGGCAGATATGTGGTCATTCAAATAATGGAAACCTAAGGATAACCTCCACTGTTGCAATAACCACAATGAAATCCAGCGTCTAAGTACCTGAGAAATAAGGATCTAACTGACATCAATGATAACACCTTGTTATACAAATTTATTAAGGCCCAGTAGGTTTTCAAAAAGAAAAAACCATTGCATCATAAAACAGTTCGGTTTCAAGGAAAAACATATAAAGTTCTTAAGCCACACAAGTAATAAGCATGAAATAATAGAATAGGCACCGGTGTCCTAAAATAAGCCAGTATCAAGACAATGAATCACTTGCTTATTTATGGATTTCTAAATAAGTCTCCCTGTCAAAACAGTGGCCGAATAACAAAAACGAATTATCAGCGAGTTTCAATGCCATGAGTTTAATAAGGTTGATTAACACTGTAAATTTGGGTTCCACAGCCAAAACAACTTAAAGTTTCTTCTGCGCAATCGAGTTTTCTGTACAGCATATAATGGTGTACGAAACTCTCAGTGACGATCCATGAAACTCTAAGTCGCGGCCCATGAAACTTTCACCCACGGCCCGGTGCTGGCATGTATTGTTGGCACCTATAGCGTTGCCAGACTCACGATCATGGATAACTTTAACCTTATATAAAATAAAAGCTACTGAGGCTAGAGGGCTGCAATTTGGTTTAATGAGTGGAGGGTGGATGATCAACAAACCAATTTGCAGCCCTCTAGCCTCAGTAGTTTTTGAGATCTGAGGGCGGACAGAAAAAGTGCGGACGGACAGATAAATAGCCATCTCAATAGTTTTCTTTCATCGAAAACAAAAGCATCAAATCCTCATACGGTGCCCAAGTAATGGGAGACTTGAGAGTTTTAAAGTAAACCTTAGTAAGATGATCTTCGGCTAAAAATGCGACTGGTTACGTAAAAAAAAAAAAAAAAAAAAAAAAAAAACGTATCACCTACAATCTTTATTTTGAGTTTTGTGAGTCATCAGTAAAACACAGCAATAACTCAGTTATAATACACGTTTACCAGAGAGAGAGAGAGGAAGAAAGCTCATCCACAAGATTGCTAAATAAAAATATGTCATTTATCCTCAAATTTTATTCTTTAAAAGTTTATTTTTAAAAATTCACTAACCCTGACGAAATACAATAAAAACACCCATGTCCTTGAAACATACAGCAAGAGAAGAATAGAAGCGTATTCACCGGATACAGATAATACACGAGAGAAAATATATCACAAATAATGATACTCCTCTATGAAAATCCTGAAACAAAAATATATTAATCATCACAGCATAATTATAAGCTTCAGGAAGAATAATTATCTTCCTACATCATTAACCATCAGGGAAAGGCTCCATGATAATTTTCTTTTGTTCCAGATATAATGATTTCAAGGAAGCGCGGCGTTTGGAGCTTCATAATGAGGGCAGAAAATTCATCACTCGGAAAGGAAATAAAAATAAAAGTTTAGGATCCGAAGATATTAAAATCACTTTAGAACCTGGTCTTGCCAGCGTCGCGTCTGTAAATTTATTATCGTTAGTAGTATTAGTAGCAGTATCAGCTGTCATGTAGGAACCATCATTTCTACATTTGTTTAAAAAAAACTAAAATCTTCATGTGAAGATTTTAGTGCATCTTGGCATGAGGTACGGAATGAAGAAAGATAAAAAGAAAAGCACAAATATGGAGAATGTGTGAGACATATATATTAACTGTAATCTGTTCTGTTATTCCTTTTCACTAGTGATTTCTCGTGTTCTGCTTCTTTCTTCATATATTTTCGTTGCGTGGTTACTAGTGAAAGTGAAGAGCCGGGTTCCGTCCGCCCACGGATAAGATATTTAACAGTCGACAGATTACCAGTAGTTTTTTTGTCTTTTATTACACGTATGAAAAACCGCTGCTCCCAGACGCCTAACAATAAGCTTGCACTACTACGGTACATCCTTATGAACGCACTTAGGAATTTTTGTACGTCATTTCTCTAACGGTCCCGTTCACTTTCTCTGTTTTTGTTGTCAAAACATGCTTGAAGCTAGGTCTGCCCCGTGAGCTGGTCACGTTGGGAAGGGGGCGGTGGCGGGGACCGTTGCGTCACCGCTTGCTCCGAAAGCAGTGGCCACACTTGACGAACCATTAATTTTTTGGTTGTATTTCTATCATGCTATTCTAATTATCCTCCAACTACTCGTCATTATCATTTACTGAATAAAACTGTAATTAAAAGAGCGGTAACTATATGCCAATCAAATAATTTTAGAGATAACTATAGGTCAATCAAATAATTTTAAAGTTCTACAGACAATAGAAAGATGAATGAAACAAATGTGGCAAGCCTTTATGATTATCAGTTCGTAGTATTTTCAACTTATTGTTAATTTTATTGATGAAGTAATGCCCCTATACAAATTTCACATTCTGAAAAAAGTAATACTAAGAACAAAATAAATCAATGGTAGGAGAAAACTTTTCGTAATTTCCGGCGTTATATATTCTCTTTGCCCATTTGCTTGATCTTAATGATATTTTCCCAAGATGATATTTGAAAAGTTTTTCCATCGTTTTTAATTTTCCGAGAGTCTCCTGGTTAGGCTTCGTTCATTTATTTACTTTGTGTAAAAGAAAACTATTGAGATGGTTTTGTCTGTCCGTTCGCACTTTTTCCGTCCGCCCTCAGATCTTAAAAACTACTGAGGCTAGAGGGCTACTTATTGGTACGTTGATCATCCACCCTCCAATCACCAAACATTCCAAATTGCAGTCCTCTAGCCTCAGTAAGTTTTTATTTTATTTAAGGTCAAAGTTAGCCATGATCGTGCGTCTGGCACCGATATAGGTGCCAACAAAGTTAAGTATACCTTAGTTTAACCAGACCACTGAGCTAATTAACAGCTCTCCTAGGGCTGGCCCGAAGGATTAGACTTATTTTACGTGGTTAAGAACCAATTGGTTACCTAGCAACTGGACCTACAGCTTATTGTGGAATCCGAACTACATTATACCCAGAAATGAATTTCTATCACCAGAAATAAATTCCTCTTATTCTTCATTGGTCGGTCGGAGATTCGAACTCGCGGCCAGCAGAGTGCTAGCTGAGAACGGAACCCATTCACCCAACGAGAAACTGAGAAATATGGAAAGACAAGGGAGTCTTCAATAGGTATGCTTAATAGACACATAAAAGAGGACCCATAATTAACTTGTAAAGCTACCTTTGTAGATTTCATTTCTAAATAAACACTGAACTTTTCACCTAGAAAAAATACTGACCAAACAACACACATGCAAAAACTATACAGACAAACATTGAACGGCACTATAATAAAAGTCATCAACATGGCCGCAAAACATACGAGGTTGTTTTTCAAAAGAAACGCCGCAGTGTCCATGCTCTAAGAATTGTTTCTTGTAGCAAATAAATTTTCGCAGTCCAACGGTTTTCATAGGTCAGAGGTCAAACTACTGGCTGCGGCGTCTGCTGAAGTGATTTTTATTGTTGTGAAGTTCGAAGAGTTCGAAGTTTTGTCCAACAGGGATTTTCTCCGTTGTTTCCTTATTTTATATATTTATTCAACATTATCTGTATTTCATTATCATAGGCAAATATCTTTTCTCTTATTTTCTGTCTTGAAAATTTATGCTTTTCACAAGTGTAAAAAAAAAAAAACTTGTATGCCTCCTTTTGAAATAAAGGAACAGGAGAATATTTTCTGCTCTTGGCTACCCGTTACCGTTTCATAAAATCTCCGGGAACTATGTTATATTTTTCACCTAGCATCATGGCGCTTGTATTGCTACAGAATACAGAACTCTCACATGAGACTCTTGCATACACCGGAGGCAACGATTGTGCATGAAAGAATCATTCACCTAATATACAAATAAATACAAAATGCGCCGAAGTTTCGAGTTTTCTGTATGAGCAGCGGCCCATGAAACTTTCAGCCACGGCCCGGTGGTGGCCTGTCCTACAGTGTTGCCAGACGCACGATCCATGGCTAACTTTAACTTTACATAAAATGAAAACTACTGAGGCTAGAGGGGTGCAATTTGGTATGTTTTTGATTGGACCGTGGATGATCAACAGACCAACTTGCAGCCCTCTAGCCTCAGTAGTTTTTAAGATCTGATGGCGGACACATAAAGTGCGGACGGACAGACAAAGCCGTCTCAATAGTTTTCTTTTACGGAAAACTAAAAGGAAACCGATAACAAAAGTTAAGGCATATATGCGGAAGAAAAAGATTCGAAATGGCCAAGGCCATTTCGTAAAAGAAGCTTTAAATCACGTCAAGTAATGGGACAGACAAATTCGTGCATTCAAAATTATTCCAAAGCGAAGACATAAAGAATAATGCCGCTCATAAATTTACAGATTTATTTGTAATTCATCTCGATTCCTCTGATAGAGATTTACCTTAATGTAAATTTATAACTATGTACAGTACGTATGTATGTATGCATGTGCAAATAAAAAATACGCATTTCTATTATTCCTATATTTGGAGAATAGCTGTGTTCGTATGTTACGCTGCACAGTATACGCAAACATGTATGATGCATCAATAAAATTATATGCAAACAGTTTCAAAAAGAAAACAAAGTTCGGGAATAACTGTTTCTCTCAAATTAAAAAAAAAGGCAAACAATGACATATACCAATCAATATTAGCAGTCTCGTCCTCAGTCAGAAACGCTCCACTCATACATACATACATACAAACATATACAGTATGTATATATATATATATATATATATATATATATATATATATATATATATATATATATATATATATTAAATAGGCCTCCAATATAGCTAACACCGCTAACAACAGCAGCACATTGTCTTGCAACATCCTACCTTCAATGAAACTCCTCGAGGCAGACATCTTTTTGAAAGAGAGGCTATTAGTCCCTTATTTCTGGCGACGATCCTGGACTCAAAAATAACTAGAATGTGTTGAAATAAAGCAACGGTTCAGTTGTTCCAGTGACTCTGCCCTCGAGGCGTTAATGGGTGACGACACTGGGATAGAACGAATTCGTTGTGACAAATAAAAGGTCTTAAACTTCTAAATCAATTTTTCGAACGCAGTGCCATGGTCAGTATCAACTAATCACTTGACTAAGCCCATTAAGAACCAATAATGCACCCCATAGGCCCCATGTACGCCCTACAAATATTTCCTCCTATAACACATCAAATTGGTCAGCCCAATCAACGTGCCATTTAACTCACAGTCTCCACCGCCAAAGATCACCATTATCAACGTGGTCATAGACCTTAAGACCTTCTCCCTGTCATTCGGAATGCAAACCTAAAATTTACACCAATAATAACCATTTTACAATATGATAATATAACCCTGCACTCCACTGCATTGCCAACAACAGCCTTCCTGTTTCACAGTAAGGATATTATCCACCTAAGCATACAAGATAGAAATTAACATATTTTATTAGGAGCCCTGGGCTGCAGTCACGATGAAATATTGATCTACACTACCAAGCTGCATCACTTTTGTCAGGACTGCGGAAAAAAGAAGTCTAATTAGCAGAAAAGGATACACGTTACAAGACACTTGATGGGAACGAAATTATTATCGATGTTGACTATATCAGCACGTAAAACTTGATGTTACTTATTACCCAGTTCAATCATTACGATTATCTTCCATCCATAGCCTACCGTTTTGGGCATATTATAACATGAGTGAGAAAGATTCAGTGTGGTTCCCTACTTAGTGTGGCCACACATTACCATTTCCAATTACAACTGCACGCCTCTACAACCAATTTAGGGTTTAGGTGTGGCACACCTGTACGATCTAGCTGGTTTCCTTACTGTCCACAATATTATAACCTTTGGGACTCCTGTAACCCCACCATAAAAACTTAGCCGTTGATTTAGTCTCTACAATAATTTAACATTCACGGGGACAAACCTTTGTTACTTGAAACCACGAAGGTATTCCACAGACAAGTCAAATATTCACGTCAATTGGAACGAACATTTACGACGAGAACCTAGGAAGGAATTTCATTTACTAATAAAAGTGTGTTCACACCTTGACAACATAATGATATCAAACCCTCAGGAATGTTAATTTTTTATACATACCAGCCACGTGTATTTGTAAACACATCCGCAAAAGCATCAGCGGTATATGCTACTGGACACAGAAAATTTCACTTCGCTAAGAAAAAGCTATTAAGACGTGGAAACGCTCGGGAAATTGACCTTTATAAACCTACGATCAATGAGTGCGATAAACATAAGGAGTTCTAAAACTGCAAGAAAGGTTTGAGAAAGCAAAGGGGGCTGAAAGTGACATGTAACAGTAACAGTACATGCCAAGAAATGCCTCACTACCGACGACAGTAGAAATAAACATATATATATATATATATATATATATATATATATATATATATATATATATATATATATATATATATATATATATATACATATACTGGACATATATAGATATTTAACTGCTAATTATCTTAAAGACAAAACCTCATTATAAAGATTAATACACTCAACAGATCATAAGTGATTAAATTTATTTCTTGGTAATTTAAAAAAAAAATAAACCATATAGCTTATTTAAAACTAAATTGTTAACCACACTGTATTCGCGATAATTCTTCCAAGAATTCAATGGAAACTAATAATCCTCAAAACAACTCATCAGCGTAAAAGTAAAACACTGCTAATACTGTCCTTCGGGAATGTAATTAGAATCCAGGCAGGAAATAAAGACCCACACGTGGTAATTATGACAACCAGTAACAAAAAGCCAACAAGGATGAAATACAGTGAGACTTTTAAAAGGGGCAGGCAAGGGAACCAACACAGTATTCCAGAAATTTTGCGGATGACAGATGCGACAGTCACAGAACCCAGTAATCTGGGATTACTGATCTTCAAAGAGGAAATGCTGAAAGCAGCGGTCTAGCCAGTGCTTCGTGTCCTTCTGAGATGAGATGGGACTTCTCATTAAGCATGGTAGTACAATACACAAAACAGAACCTGGGCAAAATGAGACAGAAAGGCCATCCTTAGGCGGAATGTGACAGAATCTACAGAGGCGAGGGCATGTTTAATACCTCCACCTACCTTATCTACTTTTCCAAATATCAGTCAACAAACCTTTTAGAGTTTTACCTTTGCCAAACTATCTGACTAATTCTAGGCAAGTTCTCTTATATCTTTCCGCCGAAAAAACAAGTTAAAATTGCGCCGAAGAAACCTCGGCGCAATCGAGTTTTCTGTAAAGCGTATAATGCTGTATGAAACTCTCAGCCGCGGCCCATGGAACTTTGACCGCGGCCCGGTGGTGGCCTGTGTTGTTGGCACCTACAGCGGTGCCAGACACACGATCGTGGTCAACTTTACCTTTAAATCAAATAAAAACTACCGAGGCTAGAGGGCTGCAATTTGGTATGTTTGATGATTGGAGGGTGGATGATCAACATACCAATTTGCAGCCCTCTAGCCTCAGTGATTTTTTAAGATCCGAGGGCGGACAGAAAAAGTGCGGACGGACAGACAAATAACCACCTCAGTAGTTTTCTTTTACAGAACACTAACAATGGAAGTATTTTGCGAGAAGGGCAAATGGCTGTGTAGCTTGTTTTTTTTTTATATTATATATTAATAATAATAAAAAGACCTACAATTGAAACATGACAACTGAGACTCCATAGGTAATATAATGAAAGTTCTATGTGTACACCAACTGTTGTCCAACTAATCATCAAATTATACCTCAATGTCAGCAATACCGTAAAAGCGAAATATCCACCTATAAATCTCCGCTCTCCAGTGAAATACAAAAAGGGTTTGTAATTCATTAAGGTAAAATACCGGAGATGGAATCCATTTCACCATTTCAATATTCAGTCAAACAATGGAACCCTATTTGGCGCCTAATTATCGTTAATTGACTCATTAATATATTTTTCTCCGACCGTCATGAAACTGAAAAACAAGTGCGTTCACCCATTGCGTAATTCAATTTTCAGTTCTCGCCAAAATGTAACAAGTTTTATTATGCGATCAGCAAGTAAATTTCAGCGATTGTTGTATCCGGAATAATGATGACTATTGCACTGTACAGGTAAGGGCGTCTATCCTGCTTCTATATAATTACTTCAGTACGAAGCATGAGTACAAATTTTCTAATAAATGTCCTCTAAAAAATGTCAGATCAGCCTCTCCTTAACCGAACGCCAAACACACTTTCACTCCTGTTGGGAAAAGCAAATACAATTCTAGGTCAAAACTAGTGGAAGGATATCACCTGGGTCAGGGAACTTGAGTAATTTATAAGCAATTTTTCAGAGGGCAGGAAGACTACGTTAACACTGCTTCCGTTTCTTGAGGAGACTGCAAAGTTTTCTTCATTCTGTTATTTCGAGGGGCCCTACGTGATTCCTGGGGGAATATTATGATTACCTTCATAGTTCTCCTTTTAATTGTGCGACTTTTCTAATCTGTCCAAAAATGCAGACTTAATGGCATCTGTCTAAAAATGCAGGCTAACTGGTGTCTGTCTAAAAATGCATACTAATTGTGTCTGTCCAAAAATGCAGACTAATTGGTGTCTGTCCAAAAATGCAGACTAAATGTTACAAAACCTAAAATACGGTACATTTTAATTATAATATTCTACAATGATCACTGAGAAATAAATTCAATTGGCAACTTTTCACGCAATGGAAAATGGCAACTAATATAATTTATCCTATGAATATGATCTGACAGTTTAGATTTCTGTATTTTCAAACACCACTTGTTTTTCCAGTGTGTATTTTAAGTAATCTAAGTGTAATGCATTCCACATTTAGACTTTGTCATCATCCTTTTCAGGGCAACCGTTTCTTGCACTGGGTAATTACCATCTTGACCATTCCTAACACTAGTCAATTTTTTAAGGTCAGGTTCTAATATCAATCAGAAATGCAATATTGACATGATTCATAGATTTAAAAAACTTTCAAACTGAAAATTTCAAACTGTGGCTAAACTACGACTGAAATCGGGTCAGTTTCTTAGGATTACAAGATTATAGCAAATGAGATGCTGTAGTCTGTGTACATTAACGGAAAACGTAACGAAGATCTCAAAATGCGAAAGCAGTATATTGTTCAATATTCGTATCGCTATTATCAGGCCCTTAAAATTACACGACAACAGTTCCCAAATAAGAAAGTATAAATTTTCCTAAAAAAAAATTATTTTCCGTCGTTCAAGCATTAAGTACCATATCGTAATCGAGAACAGCATTACTACTGGGAACAAATTCTAAACAACAAAATAATTACTTTTGATTAAACTACCAGCCTGGTGTCATATACAGAAACACCTTGGCGTTTGCCTATAAAAAGAGCAGCTCTGTCCACAAATCTCGACAATATTTCGATAAATGAACAAAGCGCGTTCGCCAAACCCGTGAGGTCTTGTGAGAATTTTTTCAGGTTACAAAGATTGAGAGGGCTTGGATACAACATACGAAAGTAAATTCTTTACATAAACAGACTTATAAAGCCCGTGACAGTAGCAAAGAACTTCATTCACTATACATGAACACATCTTTGTTATAATATATATATATATATATATATATATATATATATATATATATATATATATATATATATATACATTACAAATTCTCGTAATATAAACCTATCTGCATAGAATTACCACTCACATTTTTTCCATACAAGACGCTAGGTGAGAGGATATGTAAACCTTACTAGAATATTCCTTTTCACTGAGTTCTCTATGAGGTGTCCCATAAAATCCCTAAGCTTCTACCTGAAAGGGGTAAAGAGGCCTTGGAATATATTTCCAATTGCATTATTATTCAAACTTTCCAACTACTCTATAGAAAAGTGTAGACGATTTAGGATGCGTTATTTTTTCTCCTACGAAGCAAGCAGTTTCTCCTATGAGTCATTCTTAAATGGATGAATGTACAGGCAAAACGATGTTTGGATAAGTCAAGTCTTCAGGAGTTACTAATGTTCCTGAAACTTTCAGTTTTACTTCAGTAGGAATCATTACCTTTTACGACCACACGGATACCATGTTCATGTCTATTTAACTATTTACTGGTGATTTATTTCTTTATTCTCAGTTTTCCATTCTTCAATTTTACTATTCTTTTTTTCTCCATTTTCCTCTTCGCACAAAGGCAAGTAACAATCTATTTTTCTAGTAAACCTACCACTCATATTACCTTAAATCGTAGGAGTGTTAGTACATAATAATAATAATTAAAAACAACAACAACAATAATAATAATAATAATAATAATAATAATAATAATAATAATAATAATAATAATAATAATGTATGCTTACTTGTAATTCACATCATTAATCTCAATTATCCTTAGACAGGGTCTTCGACATGAGTTTTAACTTTTGTGAATGAAATGCTCTTGGTAAAAATCCGAATGAATTCACAAAGACCACGACTACCGTGACCATAACACCTGACTGAGCGGCGGTCACAATTTGAACCTTCACATCAGTTAGCAAGCGCATTCAATTACAAATTCTCACGTCTCTCTTACGGGCGATATACTCTACGTCTTTTCATAGACTGCTTTCAACCATTCGAATCAGGAATTGTGCTCTGATGAAAAGTGACCAAATTTACCAGTAGTTCAATTGGATCTAATACGATTACTTTTCCAAAATGCGTAGATTGATCAATCTCAATTTTGTTTTAAAAGGTTTTACATACTCTACTCTACATTTAACATGGATTTTGTGGTTTAACTGACTTTCCCACATAAACGTTTGTCATAAACAGATGTCGCTCCACTCGCTCTAGAAGAATACAGATTTAGTTAATCCAACTTCAACCACTGGGAAAGGTTTTCACATTCTGTTACCAAACTCTACAAAGACAATATGTCATCGTCGTATCATTATTGGGCTTTTTGTTATCATTCAGCCAACACTAATACATCAGAAGCAATATCCAACAGGCTTATTCGATCTTGATACGATAACAAACAATACGTTCTGTAAGGTGTCACAAAAAAAACAAGACAGGTCTGTGATTCTTTGTCTTTTTCCCTCCTCCCTCCCTCCCTCCCTTGCCTCCAAACCAAAGTCCAACCCCTTTCACTCACCCGGGTAATTCGCTCTATTCTGACCCACTGAAGCTAAAACAAAGCACACAACAGAAGAGAAAAATATATTTGTCTATATCTCTATAAGGTTCTAACTTCATCTTACTCTTATTCCTGAAGCCTCTCACGTCTCGGCGGCGTTTGACAACATCAGCTGTCATTCATGGAATTTAATAAAGCGATGAATTTTTCATATGGTAAATTAACTTACAGTACTTTGCATGGAGTAATTTCTGCTATAATTATTCTCCTCCCAAAAGTCTCTTTTAAGGGACCACTACACCATAGGGTTTCATATGTAAAACATTTTCAGTTCTGAGACACACACACACACATATATATATATATATATATATATATATATACATATATATGTATGTATGTATGTATGTATAAAATATGCATATGTGTACATATATTTTGTATGCGATAATTACTCTGTCCCGTGATTTTTATCTCTCGCTTAACCACACAGCAAAAATGAGGGACTGTTTGTAAGTCCTGACCGGTTTCGGGTTTACTTCTAAGCCATTAACGAAGGACAAAGCCTGTGGTTATGAGATACATATGTATGTATATATATATATATATATATATATATATATATATATATATATATATATATATATAATTACTAAAAGGACCTCATTCAAACTGGATGGTATCCATTGGATACCATCCAGTTTGAATGAGTCCTTTTAGTAATTCTACTAATGCACAGAACAATTGTGTATGTGATAAAGTTAATATATATATATATATATATATATATATATATATATATATATATAATATATATATATATTTTTCCGTGTATGACAGCAACTGTTTACGAGCACTGAACTCCATTTTTGGACCTTCTGTTGTCCGGTCCAAGACCAGCCGAGGACCTCGAGACCAGCCCCTATCACCACTGGCCCCTATGCAAGTATGACGAATGAAGACACCTTGGTTCGAGCTTCGGGTTCCAATTCTCAACCAGTAATTTTGGGATGATGTTGTTGCCAGCGCGCCTTCCCCAAAACCTGGCGTCGACTCACTACGGCCAGTGAGTCAAATTTACTGATTAGGTGAACATAAGCAAATGAGCTTGAACGGAACATGTCCGTAACGAGAATTATAATCCCTAGACTAAGCACGTGTGTGTGTGTGTGTGTGTGTGTGTGTGTGTGAAGCGTCCTTGAAGCTGTGGGAGCTTTTGGAATAACAGATTCATCATCAATTTACCGGCTCTGAAAGGATTATTATGCTCTTGACTGCGCCTTGTTTTCCCTGTGCTTTTATTTCTTCTAGGGAAATCTTCTGCTGAAAAAAAGTAAAACATTTAATTTCTAATCACTGTTTCGGCATACTTCAATTTCCTCGCTACTCTTCACAGAAAAGAAGATTCATATGGCAAAAAAACAATCGTTAAATACTCCAGAAAAAAAAAAAATTATCGTTAGTCGAGATACTCCAGAATCATGTGAGGATAATATTCAACAGAAAACATTAATAAAGTCTCTCTCTCTTTCCTCAATCTTATAGTCATTAATAAATGTATTAACGAACCATCTTATCGGAAATGAAATCTTTCAACGCCAAAGTAATACAATGATTAATTAATAAGGGAAATCAAACAAATCTTAGTTCTACAGGACAGTTATTACTCACTATTAAAAGAATCAGTGAAATCATCATGAATAAGACAAGCGGCTCTGCCCCTCAAATGCAGTTCATCAGTCTTAATCCTAAAATACACCGCAAATGAAAAATAACATTTCCCAAAATCATTCCTAAAGAACATCACAGGCAGCTCTGCCCTAATGCATATATTCATGCAGACTGAGAGAGAGAGAGAGAGGCTTCACATCCACTGGCAGTTCGCTTAGCGAAAGCCTAGAAAACTGACTTAGTGTGACTAACTCTATTTATTTCTCTGATTATGCGCGTCTGTCGGGAGTTCTGAATAAAAGGTGTAAAGAAAAACATATTACGAGTTTTTATTACTTGATCTTTTTTCACATTTTATTCGACGTTTGGTCATGCATATTCTATTTCTCTTTACGATTGTCAGCTGAGAACTCTCAGACTCGAAACTATCGGAGGAAAATGATAATGTCTTGGAGTGAAGCTCCAAACTCCTTCACTGCAGACATTTTCATCAATACACACACATACGTAAACACACATATATTTAAATACTGTATGTGTATATATAAGTATATAAATAAACAATTTATATACATACATGCATATGTATATACAGACATATGGGTGGACAGATACAAGTATATAAATAAAAAATGTATATACATACATGCATATGTATATACAGACATGTGGGTGGACAGATACATAGATGTTTATTTAATCTTCCGCATACAAGAATTATACAAATTGTACAAAGAAGGGTCAACAGAGGGGCCAGACCTACTATGGAGTACACATTACACATCCCAATATATATTAAAAACGTACTAGCATAGTGAGCCACATATAGTATGGCATCTGCACATAAAAAGGTACAATTATTTACAAAATCAACATAAAAACCAAGAGAATAATAGAATTTACAATCGAGATAAAGTCTAGGAACCCCAAGAATCAATAATTAGATACAACATAATAACGCACGAGCAACTATATGTTCTCAGCCAGTGAATTTTCACAGAGAAGAAAAACACAAAATATACCAGCAGCACGCAAAACATTAAAAGCAAAAATTCAATATTTGCTGACAGCCCACTGTTTATGTTTCAGTGAGAATTCAGACTGAGGAACCAAAAAAACTTTCAGATAGCTCTTTGATAATCTTACAACACTGGAGAGCCACAAACAGTCTTTTGATCTCTAGACGAAAGAGGGAACAACAAAAAACTCCTTGTTTTTTACTCAACCTTCTACATATACATATATATATATATATATATATATATATATATATATATATATATATATATATATATATATATATATATATATATGTATATATATTTTATAATTATAAGCGTATGCATGTATGTATGTATATATAAATATAATACATACATAAATATAATCATATTCATATATACATTCATCTATACATATATAAATGTATATATGAATATAATTATATGTATGTGCGCATGTATGTATGCATATATATATGTACAGTACATGTGTATTAACACGCACACACACACACATTTATATATATATATATATATATATATATATATATATATATATATATATATATATATATATATATATACTGTATAAGGTTGAGTAAAAAAAAAGAGTTTTACTAGCTTAGAAGATATATATATATATATATATATATATATATATATATATATATATATATATATATATATATATATATATATATATATATATATATATATATATATATATATATACATATATATATATATATATATATATATATATATTCTATATATATATATATTCTCCAGCAGGAAAAGTACAATTAAGTTTATTGTCAATAATAATACCTAAGTATTTGATATTTGTAACCCATTAAAGTTTCACACCATTGAAGCAAGTCTCTGGCAAATTATCGACGATTCAAGAATACAAGCATTAGTTTCGTTTGATTAACATTTGGCATGATTTCATTATTAGTAAGCCACAACGATAACTCACTAATTAGTGGCCTCATTCTCTCAACACACAATGCCACTGTGTTAGCTTCGTCATAAAAAACTGCATCATCTGCAAATAAGACTACCTGCATTTCCAATGATAGCAATATCATTAATGAATATGTTTAATAATAAAGGTCCCAACACAGAGCCCCGTGGAACGCCTTTATTTACTGATTTCACTTCAGACATGCTTATTAAGGTACATAAACTGTTTTCTATTCGTAAAGTATGAAGAAAAGAATGAATTAACCATATCTCTAAATCTATCTAATGACAACTTATAAACTTGTGTTCCCAACCTATCAACAGCATCGAATGCTTTCGTTATATCTTGGTGGAAGGCAACTGTTCATAGACCGTGATTGGTGTTGATCTTCCAGCTGGAACACCTTCCCTGTCACGTAAGAGAGCATGGGAAGGATGAGTCCTGTAACCATCTGTACATCCTGCCCGCGTGATGTCGAGGATGAGACAGCCCTGTGTCAGATCATGGTTTGTTTGTGACTTTAGGACAGGAAGACCAGCTCGGAAGCACCAAATACTGCTGAAAACATAACAAGAGTGCTTCATCCCCTCCACCATTACACGTTAAAAGTGGGCGGGGGGTCACATCTACCGACTGTCAAAAGTCAGCGATTGGGGATTCCGTTACGCAACTAAGCGACATCTATCCCATCCAAGAAGAAAACGGCTGTTGGCTGTTGTGCGGAAGATGTTAGAAAGAGGGAGAGAAATCAGTCATTTTTCTTCGATCGCTCTTACACTTCGTTAAACCTAGGGCGAGGCGGAGCTCGGGCACTTACATAACACGTTGAACAGCCACCACAGGCCCTAAGGATGGGTGACGTCCCTCGGGTGATTGGCGCCGACATACACCTGCCCTCAGCACCTGCAATACCGAGAAGTTCCCCCTGGTGTTAGAAATGGGGCAAGTCCCACTTCTTAAGTCCTCTCACGGGTGGAAGCAGGCCTTCCCCCGAGCGCAGCGACTCGTACGCCCGCTGGCCGACCTCCCGAAGTCCGAACAGGACTGTGTTCGAGGATACGTCCTTCTTGTGCATGTGTGCTAAGTTCTTTTGAGCTCTGACAAACATTTTGGATTTCTTTATTTGCTGTATTCAAGAGAAGACCATTAATCTGTCTCTCTGCATCCATAAAATTCTAAGAAACATCACACTGCAATATATTCTCGTAACTCCTCTTCATTACTAAAGCAAAGAATAACATTATTCACAAGCGTAATGAAGAACGTGGTTATATTATCAACCAGATTACTAATACAGTACCGCAGACTAAGGGAAGCTCGTAATTTAGTTCTTGGAAATACTGACGAGTGGAAACAAAAAAATAAAAATATATTAATGTCATTTCTGACAGATGGCAAAAAGTTTACCATCAAACATCTGTCGTCGACCAGTCAACTTGCTATTTTGAGGGAAACCTGCAACTGATTCCGACGTTGGTTATCGCTTTATATTGTTATGTTATACCAAACATCGTGAATCAAGAATTGTTATTTCCTTAATTCTCATTTTGCAACTGTAATTTCTTTCGTTTCTTACACTCATATATTCACACGTGATGTTCCTTTTAAAAAAATCATAAATGGGGCAATTTCTCAATAACACACAAGTGCTTTTTTCCTCAAAATAAGTTCATACAAAGTTTGAAATATCTCTTCATCAGTTATCTTCTTTCCAGAAACTTGAATGACCAGTTATCTTCCTTTTCGCAACCTAGCTATGTGAACTAAAGCGCTATTTACATATAAAACCTATTTTCGTTTGGGTCACCCAAAAGCCACTAATAGTGGAAAAATAAAATGCTACTCCTGAATGACATTGGTATTTGTATATGTCGGCAGGGAGAGATCATCTTTCTATAGTTATTCCAGCTATATCGTTTCGGCTGCCAAACATACACACACACACACACAAAAGACTCCCACCGAGAGAAATTAACGATGTGTGAGATATTGGCATCGAAATCATTCACTTTTAATCGTGAAATTACCAAAATCTAAACTAAAAGCTGGGACTTGTCATAAGTTTTCAAAAGCATTTTTCTATTTAAATCCTGAAAAAATCCTGTAAAAGTATATATTTTACATAAATAATATTACTCACAGGGCCTACTTGATCACTGATGTACCACAACTATGTTTCAGGCCCCACTATTACAAAAAAATCAGCCACTAGCTTTCTTATAAAGTTTAAATTGCTCTCAAGAAATCACCTTTTACACCAAACATCGCCGCATCCATTCAACTGCATATCGACCAGTTTCTTCAATTCTGCCTTGCCTGTCACATGTAACTTACCTCACAAACTTATCTCACAACTGTTTCCCGAAAAAACCTTAATCCCCCGACCTTCTACCTCGCCTAAACCCACACTATTCTTCTTCTACTTACCCTGTTATATGTTTTACTTTTTCAGCCTGAATCCTAGAATACAGCTTTATTGGTATACTGATTACCTTTATTCCTATTCAGTTCACATTTATCACCTCTATCCCTATACAAAGGGACAGTTATTTCCTTCATCGGTACTTTTCAAATCTTTCTCTCATCCAAAAATTTTACACACAGGGGTTAGCAACACAACGAACATTCATCACATTTTCGGCAATTTCTCAGCTATCAATTATTCATTTAAAGATGATATTTTGTTCAGTTTATATATAAATGGTGTGTGTGTATATATATCATTTGTTCCTGGCTTATAAATAAAATATATATATAAGATCGCCAGCAGAAAAAGTTGTTAGATTTAAGCTTAGAGCCCAAGGCCCTCTGTCCATCTCTCCAGCCGTTTGAGACCTGGGTAGAGCAAAGTGAGGGCTACTGTTGACTCAGTAATTTTATTTCCCCTTTTTTCCTTTTCAAATATGGGCATTCTATTGTTGAGATGACAGCCACCAAACGTTGCGGCTTTCCAGCTTTTCCTAATAAAATTTGTGCTCACTGCAAATAATAATTGGTAGACAGACATAAATTTCTTGATAATCAAAAGTAATAAAATACCAAGTTGTATGTACTTGGGAACGCTGTAATAGCGAAGAAAAACATGCCCATAATGTAAAGATGAGTACTGAAAATAGGCCGGATAAAATGAAAAAGAAACTGAAAAACGAGCGGTGAAAATAAGCAAAAAGTAAACAACAGAAAGGGGGTGGATATAGGGCGACATTACTATTCCGCTCCCGTCTCAAACTCTTATAGATCATGGTTTTGTCAAGATGGCTTCCAGATATACACAATATGTCGCCTCTCGGTAACTGATTGCAGATGGAAACTTTCGAAAAGTGTTGGTGGGACGCCGGGCCTCATGATGAATGGCCACATTTTTCATTTTTCCATGAACGTCGCTCTCTTTGTACGAGTCGGACGACAATTTTTGTTCGCTTCTCAGTATCAGTTTTCTGTGAATTATTGTTTTTTAATGACCGACGCTTTCAGCAGTAGCGAGTTTGTCGTTTGTTTATTTGGAGTCTAAATTTCAATGTAAATTTCTTAACGGTTTCATTCGAATGTATATTTTTTTTCTTTCTTTGGGTGTGGCTTCTTCATTTACTCCTCATTTTATACGAACATTTTATTGTTTTCCAGTCTGACTTCTGAAAAAAATAGTTTTCATCTTAAAGATGCAGATATCATATAGCTCATATATATTATTGTATAGAAAATATATGCAAACCCCATTCTTAAGCCAATTGGTGACTTGAATTTCCCTACACACCTTGAAAGTGAAAGCATGGTTGCCTTTAGCCTCAAGAGAAGGGGCCGTAATGCCTGTTGGAGGTTCTTCCTCCCAACATGGGGTCCACAACCCTTCATGAGGTACTTCTGTCTTAGGACAAACATATTAGTATCCAAAGCCTTTGACACTTTCGTGGGTATGGAAGACAGAAGAAAGAAGAAAATAGAGAAAAAGTTGCGAAATTTCTTCCCAGCAAATCAATTTTTCTGTACAGAAAATCATGTTGTATATAAAAATTTTCAGCCACGGCCTGTGGTAAACTCTCAGCCAAGGTATGGTGGTGGCTGTGTTACACTCTCAGGTGCCAGGAATTTGCGGCTAACTGGAACCTTCAATAAAATAAAACTACCAGCTAGAACACTTTGGTAAACAGATGATTGAGGATGTGGCTGTTAACATACCAATTTGCAGCCCCAGCTCAGTAGCTTGCTAAGTCTGAGGACGAAAAACGAGACAGAAAGTGACGGACGGAGACAAACTGTCACATTAGTTTTCAAGAAAACTAAAAGCAAGGATAATCAGGAAATAAGAGGTTTATGCTGAAAATAAAAAAATTATATTAAAGTTGTTTTATGCATTAGGTGAGATCACGCTAGTTATAGAAAAAGACAGATAAATTAGTCAAGAAAATGAGAGGGGCAAACTAAGCAAATGATGAAAAACGAGGGGTGAATGTAAGAATCAGATTAGTAAAGGTGCTATATAATGCAGAAAATGAAGTGAGAAAGATCACTGAACGAATGGCTCTCAATATAAAAATGCAAATACAGGAAATAAAATCCTTCATCAATGGAATATAATGTACATTTGTTGAATATTTTTGTCTTTATTTTTCACACACTTGTTCCGTCGTATGCAAGGATGGTACCAGCATCATTTTTTATTTTCCTCGTACTTTCACCATTCTACTGATTCAAATTTTCTCCGAAGGAAGTATTAAGGCGTTTCCAATCGCGTCGACACCAAGCGGGCGTTCTCAAATCAATGTGGACGATTTTTTTTTTTAACGCCGCGTAAAATGTAAGAATTGAATGGAATGGAATATAAAATTTGGAATAAAGGCCGCTGCACTGGGACCAATGAGGTCATTCAGAGCTGAAACGGAATTTGACAGTAAAATATCTGAAAGGTGTAACAGGATGAAAAAATCTCAGTTGCGCTAAGAAACAATCGTTAGGACAGGGTGGAAAGTAAGATGGAAAAAAAGAGAATATGAAAAGGAGGTATGAAAAGGGGCAGATCAACGAACTATTCCACACGGCTCAGTTGTCAGCGTCTTGCCAGAAGAACCAAACACAAATACACGGGATATACCATCCTACACCGACACCACCTTTACAGGTGCCACCAGCAACTCCATCACCTGCAGCTGCAAGCAGTTTCCGAAACGTGAGCAGAATAACCTAAAAGTGTTTGAATGACAACAGTGATGATTTGTACAATCTATAATAATAAAATACGAGAGGATCTGATCTTGTTTGTCCTCTCCCGGGTGACAGTAGGGGTGTTATGACAATGCACCCACCCCCTGAGAACCGGTTTGTCCGCCCCGTGTGGGGGCGGGGTAGTAGGGGGAACGGGAGACATCCACACTCCTCCTGAAAACCTGTTTGTCAGCCCCGTGTGGGGGCGAGGTAGGTAGGGGATCGGGAGGGTAAGGGAGATAGCAGCCCCGGGTTCCAGCGAGCGTAGCGTGCGCCAACAAGCTCGTAAACAATGAGTGATGTGTAAAATAACAACATTAAATAAGGTATTATTCTGTAAAATAATACCACATATGTTATCTGGAACGATCACTTTTAAAACTGACTTCCTCATGTTGGTAGTGCTAAACGAAATGTCATCCTTAATCACTAGGTCAAACAATATTATTTATGATCATTCTAAAATAACCAGATAATTTTGGTTCTTATTCTTCTAGCTTTGGATATAATGTTACGAACATCTTTGTGTATGGTTATCATTCTATATAGGGTCCACTCAATATATTTGTCTCGGATCCACGTTGACACACAAAAAAAAAAGTAAAAAATGCGCTGAAGTTTCTTCGGTGCAACTGAGTTTTCTGTACAGCGTATACTGTAATACTCTATGAAGCTCTCAGCCACGGCCCATGAAACTCTCAGCCGTGGCCCATGAAAGTTTCACCCACGGCCCGGTGCCTATAGCGGTGCCAGACTCACGGTCATGGCTAACTTTAATCTTAATTTTAAAAAAAACTACTAAGGCTAGAGAGCTGCAATTTGGTATGTCTGATGATGGGAGGGTGATGATCGACTTACCAATTTGCAGCCCTCTAACCTCAGTAGTTTTTAAGATCTGAGGGCGTACAGAAAAAGTTTTCTTTTACAGAAAACTAAAAAAGGTGAGTCGTTGAGTCGATCGCCTCCTTGAGATCGCGGCGATTAAAATCGCCCCGTGTAAACAGGCCTAAGAATCCTTCTTCATTGGACAAATGGGGAGAAACCCCTTCAATTGCGCGATTTAGCACTTATGTCAAGTGTGCACTGATTGTTTTACCTACTTCAACCACCGAGGGGTCCACGTTTAGACATCAATCTCTGAATGCATCGCTCCCCATATCTATAATACGCACGGCTTTTGTGCATGTTTACCTTCAATTTAAGATTAGGATCTATTAAAAAAACTTTCATTTTCTGTGAACTTTTCCCCGCATTTATTTCCACATATCCTTAAAATTATATAAAAATTCACACAGGCCTATATACTCCACACTCCCTGAGTATATAGGTTATCCGACTTACAAGGGCGTATAGCAGATAACACGAGTAAAAATAAGAACTGGTGAAAAAGTAGACATACAAGCTAGTATCAGGATTCCCTTTGTGTATGTGAGCGTGCGTGTGTGAAAGAGAGAGAATGGTCGTCCCTCGACCCTCTGTAATTTCTCCAGAGTTCCGCCTGACCGACTGTTGCGAGGCAAAGGGAAAAGAGAGGATCCGAAACCGACCAACCGGAAGAGAAGGATTCCCAGAGAGAGAGAGAGAGAGAGAGAGACAGAGAGAGAGAGGAGAAATACTAACATGTTTACTGGATTTAGATTTAGAACCTAAAAACCCAGTTACTAAATTTCAGGGATGAGAGACAAGAGACTAAATTACTACTATATTTGAGAGTACATCTGTATGCATACTACTATAATTTATATATATGTATATATGTATATATATATATATATATATATAATATATATACACGTATATTCTTTTATTATCTATATTATATACTTATTTATACATACTACACATATATATTTATATATATATATATATATATATATATATATATATATATCTTTTTTATATATTTATTAATCTATATATTTATTAATTTATATTTTTGTTTATATCTTCGCCCCCACCGCCGCACGCCTGAGTTTTCCAACTCTTCTGGTGCCCACAGGCGCCCAGCCGACACTATCACGTACTATTCTCCCGAGGGATTGTTCGAAGAACATCTTCAAGCCATATCCACCTCCTTTTCATCTTCGTCTGATCTGCACATGGAACTTCCATAATTTCCCTATGCTATCATTTCTAACTATTTTGTCATCCCAAATAAAAAAAAAAATTTTTAACGTAAGTTTCACTGCTATACCATGATCCAAGTCAGTATAGCAGTACAGATCACATAAAACCTATGCATCATTCTACTTACGTATGCAATTTCAGTCTATTAATTTCCAATTCTTCTTCAGTCTTAAGCAAATTGTCCTTTTCATCTGTTCACTAATGACCAACTTAAGAGAACGTGTACTGGATGTTATGTTTCTCATCATATTCCTCGGAGCATCAATTTTTACCGGGTGTTTTCAGAAACTTGTAATGAGTTGGGTACGAATTTCTCTAGCTTTTGTAGGGTCTAAAATTTGTCGTGCATGGGATTAAATGTTATGAAGTCTTTTTTTATTTTTTTGCAAAACTTTTTGCTGAAATTGTTATCCGTCTCATGTAATTGCTAAAATCTTGAGAGAATTTTTAGCTGATATTATTAAGCCCAAGACAACCTTTTTGACGAAAGGAAAAACGAAATGTCAGTATCTTGACCTTATCGTTCAATATCTCATCATGCAAGCGGGAACTCACTATTATACTTAGTAATATGTATCTACATGCTAAATTTATTTTCAAAAATCAATTAAAGAAAAGTAGTATTTTTAGGTTAAAAGATACCCTACCATAATTGATGATATTTTATGCATATCTAATCATCTGTCCCAAGTTACCTATGCTGTTGGTAACTTTAGTCGTCTGTTGAAAATTCGCACTTGACTGTCATCGGGATTGTTGGGGTCCTGCAATCACCGTACTGGGTCAACTTCATCCCCGAACCTCAACAACAATTCGTGGATAGTACCAAAACATTACGTAATAGCCCTTCCCCATTCACTTCTTCTAAACTACCTTTGGGTGCTTTTCCTTTCCTCATTGTCAGTATTCAGTCAGGCTTTTATATTAAAGCGTCTCTGTTTGATAGTTTAGTATCTTATCTGGAAATATACAATTTTGCACACTTTCTAATCAGCGTTACATTTTTTTTCTTGTTAATGTTTTGTGCTAGTTTCCTTTAATTTAATTTGTTTAATACCCCACATAAATTTCAGTTCAAGAGTCAATATCAAAATGATAATGTTAAAACCTAGTTCATTTCTTTTTCTCTGACCTTGCACAGCATCCATCACAAGACAAGGTAAGTTAAGTATATCTTAGTTTAACCAGACCACTGAGGAGCTGATTAACAGCTCTCTAGGGCTGGCCTGAAGGATCAGATTTATTTTACGTCGCTAAGAACCAACTTTCCTTGCTAGCAACGGACCAACGGCTTATTTAGAATCGAACCACATTATGACGAGAGAAATGATTACCATCACCAGAAATAAATTCCTCTAATTCTTCATTGGCCAGTCGGAGAGTCGAACGCTGGGCCAACAGCGTGCTAGCCGAGAGCTCTACCCACCCCTCCAATGAAGAACCACAAGACAAAGTAAAGACCGATGCTGGGAAAGGCGATAACGAAGGAAAAAAAACCTCTCGACCAAACTTGCAATGGAAACCATCTTTGCGACTACGATATGCTCTCGAATGCGCTGATTAGCGAAGCCTACTGGGCGTAAAACTCAAGTTTCCCTCTCTAGTCTACAAGTGAAAGAATAAAGACAAGGGACAGGGGTGACAAGGGTAGTGCATAAGGGAGAAACTGATTACATTCTTGAGAAGAGTAAAATCCGAGGAATTTGGGAAATTTCATTTAAAGCTCTGTCGATGCTATTCTCTTGTATTGGGGAGAACGCGTACATCAGTAAATAACCGATGACACACCACTTTAGTCATATCCAAGATTCAGAATTAGTGAACGTGACATCGGCGTAATTATGATAAGGATAATGATATTTTAATCATGTCGAGAGGCAAAAATACCATTCTTTATTGGAGTCGTGTCAAAACTGGCAATTTTATATCTACCATACATTTTTCGTCTTTATCAGAAAAAAAATTCGTGTGGAATGGTATAATCATGACTATAAATTTTTCGTCTTTATTAGAAAAAAATTCGCGTGAAATGGTCTTATCATTACTATAAATTTTTCGTCTTTATCAGAAAAAAATATCGTGTGAAATGGTCTTATCATTACTAGGCACTTTTCGTCCTTATGAGAAAAAATCGCGTGAAATGGTCATTAATATACATTTTTCGTCTTTATCAGAAAAAAAAACATCGTATGAAATGGTCTTACCATTACTGTACATTTTTCGTCTTTATTAAAAAAAAAAAAAGAATTCGTGTGAAATGGTATTACCATTACCATACATTTTACGTCTTTATCAGAAAAAAAATCTTGTGAAATGGTCTTATCATTATACAGTTTTCGTCTTTATCAGAAAAAAAATCGTGTGAAATGGCATTGTCACTACTTCCAGCGTGCACAAATAAAAAAAAAAAAAGACAAAACAACAAGGAATTATACTAAAGATCCTAGTTCATTCCTTAATCTGAATGTGCACTCAACAGACGAACCCATCGCCGTTACGTGACTGAATAGCAAACGGCTTCGAGGAGATGAGCGAAATCTACCAAAGTCAATGAATGTCAATCTTGCTCCGAGTATAAGAGTCCGTTTATAAACTTCGCCAACGAAGATAAAAGGAGATTTAAAAGGAGACCGCTTTTACCATTCTGTTTGTATGCTTCTGAGTATTAAGTAGTTAATCTTAAGGATAGATTAACAGAATTCTATGAAACTCGGACAATTTATTAATTAGTTTAATTTCACTAAATATAAACTTTCAAATTTTTTAACACTAGGGTTAAGATGTTGTCTCCAGAGAAACAGTCTCAACTTGAAGAGCTCATTTCTCCCAGAGGTCAGCCGTGTTGAAAAGGCCACCTGATATATGTACCTAAAGTTTCACCAGTATGCTAACTCGTTTTAAGATTACCCCTAACACAAACATACCGACTTTCCGTGGTTTAAATGCGTCATGGCCAACTACGAGTTATGCTCTTCACTAAGAACTTTTATTTTTTGTAAGAGCGCCGACAGGACGCCACAACAGGATC
>NC_089771.1:20990383-21027883 GCF_040412425.1 Macrobrachium rosenbergii | reverse complement strand
CAAAATACAATCGCTCATATACATTACTGTGGCTTTCTTATTATTTCCGATATATATATATTATATACATGTATATATATATTATGTATATGTATATACATATATGTATATATGTATATATATATATATATATATATATATATATATATATATTCTCAGACCACTTCACGTGACCCATTTTCATATTCAAAATCAAGTCAGGATCAGTATATGCCAACAAGTCACCTTCAGGTGTTCATGCTAACTGTACACTCGACGACCACCACCGTACGATGTTCGAAACTCTTTACAAAAACTAAAGCGTAAAATCGCTTCGCAAAGGAAAACGAACACAACTACAGAAAACAATACTCATTCCTGCTTCACTATGATATTTTTCAGGCGCTCTCTTTGCAAAATCATAAAATTTCTATTTTTATCCTCAACTAGTACCACTTTCAAGATGCCGTCAAACGGCCACTATTCCTGACATTTTTTTTTTTTTTTGCTTGCATCTTGCCTTGCGAATTTGCACAAGGTTTATTCATTACAGGTATAAGGGTCATTTATTACAGGTGTCAAAACCGGGGGCGAGTGGGTTCATTTTCTTGCAGGAAATGACAACAATCTCGGTTTAAGTGAGTTTAATGGACATGAAATGCAGTCCCGTAACTTCCCTAAACAACAGCAATGCAAATCACGCCAATACAACGAAAGTATGTTTAACCTTACACACGCCTTAACATTTTCTTATTTAGACATAAACTAGGCATAAAGCCCCATTTCCGGAAAACAGCAACCTATACATAACTAAAAGGACTTTATTATCTTTATTATTCAATTAAATACATATAAGGTCCGTCTTGAAAAGAAAAATGCCTATTTACGGTAGAAACGATCCCATCCCTAAGCACAAAATGGTGCCATTATTGTTGGGTATCATTCCTTTGACTCCTCAACTCTGAGAGTATGTATGTATGTATACATAAAAATAAATATAAACATAATAATATATATATATATATATATATATATATATATATATATATATATATATATATAATATATAAAAAACTCTCATTATTTACTTTGCATCTTTGTTTGTTTTCATAATTTCTCTCGGCATTTTATACTGAGCATCAGATTCTCTGGATCTTCCTTAACAATGACAGAAAATTTCACACAAGTACAAATATAATAATAATAATCATCACATCATCATCATCATCATCCACAAGTTCCCTTAGTTATCTCACTCTATGGACATGCTTACTTGTCTGCATAAATACGAGCGAGAAATAAATGAGAGGCTCTTAACTTCCAAGTGGGATTCGAACTAACGCAAGTTTGGTTGGAGTAAAGTTGCCATAATTCATAACACGCTTGAGTTTAAATCCCATCTCGCGAGGTAAGAGCTTTTCATGCATTCCCAATTTGCATGCATGCTTACAGAAGCAAGCTCACGCAAATTTAGTGATAAAATCGAGCTGATAGCGCTTTGTGACTCAATGCAGAAAATAAATGCATTGCGTTAATTCAACAATTCTGTATGTACGTACATTTATACATACATACGTACATACATAAATACATACAAAATAATTATATTATATATATATATATATATATATATATATATATATATATATATATATATATATATATTATATATATATATATATATATATATATATATATATATTTATATTACAAATATCATATATTACATATATATATGTGTGTGTATGTACGGATCAATATAGAATATAGATGCGTACGTTTAATTTAACAAGTAGATTCTATACATACATACATACATACATACATACATACATACAAACATACATACATATATCCTTTTCATCGCGGTTGATTTACGATGACAAAGATATTGACATCTAGTTTTAGCAAGAAAGCCATGGTGAAGGTCAGTACTAACCCAGGTGTCATCTGGAAAGGCTTCATCAGTGCAATATGCTTGTCAAGTATTAAGTTTCGATCTCTCGGGTAAGAGAAGACGACGATAGTCCTGTAAACAACGCCTTGCTGTCTATCGTAAATTTTGTTATTTCTGGATTTATTTCTGGTATTCACAAAGTGATCAAGGTAAGCTACGTTCGAGGATGTGCGCTGTTCCACATGACGTTAATTTGAAGCGCTCAGTATTATTAAAACTTGTATTTTAGGCGAATACATCACTGACCCTCAGATCAGCGCTACCCGGTTCTCTTACGTGCCCCGAGGCTACGCCTCGGGACTTCCCACCAACAGCTCCTCGCGGTAACTTTGTGAGTGGTGTGAGAAAATCGGCAAATTTGTTGCTCCTTTCAGCAGACTACATGCTACCATAAGGTGCGTGAATATCATTTCGTGTTTGACAAAATGGGAGTTAGTGTGGACACCGTTAATTGAATACAGAAAATCGGGAAAATAGGATAGTGATTACAAGGGCTTCCAATAGTGCCACTGAACAGAAAATGAGGAACTAAAGACCAAATAATAGCAGAGGTATTATATCAGCTGCAGTCAAGATTCTAAGATAAACACATAATTATGTTTCTATTAGAAATGCCTCTTTTGAAATTGAAGATGATCTTCATCAGTCTTGTTACATGGTATTCGCATCGCTAAAATGAGAATTCGTGAGAACATCTCAATTCCTCTCAAGATACGGGGATACACCGCTCCTGCACACACAACGTACAGATCAGGATACAACTTAAATGTAAAAATGAGTGGTCATGTAATGAATGACCATGATGACGATCCACCTGGCTTGACGAAGATGAATTTACGAATCTTCTCGGAATGCAGAGCGTGGAGAAAATGAGGGTAAAAGTGACAAGGAAATCACGCAAGGATAAAGATGTTAATGACTTAATTCTAACCAAATATGTGTCCCTCCATGATGAGCCTACCCTATCAACGGTAACATTGAAAGAAGAAATCAAATCGTGTACCTCCTGTTGCAGTAGAGTCGAGGAACTGTCCAATGAGTACAAGACAACACCACCATTCTGGTTTACAGTTGGCTTTACTGGAAACTCACCGTGGGAAGAGAACTGAAATACTGAATGCGTCGCAGTAATTTCCAATTCAGATGAAAATGAAGAAAATGGGTTTACGTTGTAGAACTAAACATTTCTTTATGCATTTAGAAAGTCTCACTACCTATATATTTCTGCGTATATCGCAGATATCTATAAGGGGACATAAAGAAGCAGATGAAATTAATCAATTTGACGTTCTTTTATAAAATATAAGACAATTTTATTCCCATGCGGGACTAAATGAACAAAAATGGTATCGTCATTGGGTTTTTTTGTCGGTCACACGTGTGGAGTAGACATTTCAGCAAACAAAAATTGAATTGTTGACATCTTGAATAGCGAGACAACTGTAAAAAAAAAAATTAGGCAACTGTAAGTGGAAATACTGTTATTGCTAAATGTAACTAATGGAAGAACCCTTTTCAGCTTGTTAGCGTGTATGCCCCATTGGGCTCCAATGAAGCTAACGTAAAAGAAGAACTGTTTTACCAGGATTCACTTCGTTATTTAAGGAATACTATTACAACGGAACCTTCTGGGAAGGTGGCTGGAATTCAATTACAAGCAGAGGAGACAGTTAGTTGCAGTCACAATAAAGAACACGCCTCTCTGGCTTATATAAGCTTAAAAATAATCTAAAATCAAATGATGTCCGGCTTGTTAGAAATAGCAATATCAAATTTACGTAATCAAGGCAAAAATTAGGGAAGAAGCAACAGAAAAAGACGGATAGAATATTTTGCAGAACTTTTTTCTATAAATTTTTTGAACCCACCCCGGAGCATATGCTCTAGTAGGATAGCAGGATGGAGAAAATTTCCATGAAACTTTCCAGGAATTCTTTGGAATAAAAACTATAGTAAACTTTCAACTGCTAACATGGTGTAAAAAGACTAAAAGCTGGTCAAGGTGTTATCTACACATACGGGAAACGTTATCAATTCAATCAGTGATGTTATTATTCTGTTCTTTACCCTATACATTTCAGAATAAGAAAACTGAATAAGGAAGTTACTTCTTCAAGGAAAAGGCTATAAACAACGTCAGCTGAGTGTGTGTATGGACAAAAGCATGTAAAATGTATGTTAAGTATGCACACGTGTGCAGGAGTCACGTTTCTATGTACAGATAAAACAAGCTTTATTCCTATACACTTACATACATTTATAAGAATACAGAAATAAATACATACCGTGCGTGTGAGTTACCATGTAAACATAGGAAGGAATTTTCACCTTCATTTAATTATTACCGTCAAATGGGCAAGTTCTCCAATTATATATATACATATAGTATATATGCATATACACATACAGATACATATATACACATATATACAGTAATATATATATATATATATATATATATATATATATATTATATATATATATATATATATATATACATACACAGTATTTTCATAAGACATCTTGTAATACGAAACATTAAGAACTTTATAACAATCTGTTAGTTTACCCTACGGCGTTGTTCGCCCTTTTGCCTTAAATCATTGTTGACATTCAGACTAAGAGTTTTTCTGTCATATTCATAAAGCCTGATAGTTACAACATTACACTATTTATGGACAGCCTATATCCCAAATAGCGCTCACATTCTGAGCTGAAAAGTAGGAATCATTTTGTCCAAGAAAATGATACGGGCTAAGCGTTAAGGTACGTGCTGACGTCACATATTAACCTCCCCGACACGGCTCAAGCCCAATTTACGTGTGCGTGAGTAGACCACCTTTTCTCTGGACCCTGGTTTCGACCCTCTTGTGTAGATGAATACTCACTCAAAAATAATAGTGCAATACTCTTCCATTACTTTTCGTTCACCAAATGTTAGGAACAATCGTTTGCCGATTGTTCCCTTAGTGGGTTGTTGCCTCCTTTTTGTGTTTGTTTTTCTTGCTGGCAAGTTGACGTATGGTGGATGGGGTCAGACTTCGCCAGTCAGGTTCGTAGCAACAACGAGTCAGGTTGAGGGTAGCAGTAAGCCAGCTGGAGTAGCAGCAGCAGGTATCCGTACCTGCGTGTCAGGTCCTGGCAGCAGAGCAGTGGAGTGTTTTTGAGGACGAGATGGTTGCCGTGTTGGCTCTGTATTGGTCGTCGTAGATGGAGGAAGACGTCAGTACGTTTCTTGGCGGACGAGATGGTTGTCGTATCGGCTCTGTCGCGGTCGTCGGTACTGGAGGACGTCAGCACTGTGCTTGAGGACGAGATGGTTTGTCGTTTCGGCTCTGTCGGAGGTTGTCCTGCAGTGTTCCTGTAAAGCAGCTTGGGGCTGTTTCGACGGCTCTATCGAGTTCGTCTGGTGATGTTATTTTTCATGAGTTTATCTTGATTTTAATCCTACTATGCCGATTTTGTTTAATGATCCCGTTTTGTTCAGGCTTGATGTGTTTAATTTTGCTGCTCTTGTATTTATTGTTTGTTTTTATGTATTACGCTGCCTGTATTAATTAATTTTGCTGCTCAAGTGTGTATTAATTTGTAGTTTAAATTACTTGTATTTTGCTGCCGTTAATTCTATTGATCTACTTGAGGTTTAATTACTTGGATTGTCTTTTGCTGCAGCCTCATTATTTTAAATTTAATTACTCAATTTTGATTCATTTTGGATGTAAAATTTTCTTTCGGAGCCATTTTTAGTTACGTAATTTTTGGTAACTGACTCATTTTGTATATTTTAAAATTGAACCTGACTCGACTGTAAATATGTATATATAACTTTATTGTAAATAAATTAATTTTAAGGTAACTTTTTGGTTTTGCTCAGCTCCTCCCTCCTTTGTTTGTCTCCTCTCGTTAGTCAGTTCGGCCCGATTGCTTGTTTCTGTAAAGAACCTGTAGATCTCGAGAGGCGAGATCGTAATACCAAACAATGACTTATTCTTTTGATACACTAAAGTACATACATTTACTTTATTGAAAATCATTAGCAATCTAAACTGGTAGCAATGTATAATAGAATTTAAAAAAAAAATTTTTTTGTATGGCTAGGGATAAGTCAGAGGAAACTAAAGCCTGCATTGAAAAATTATGCAAGGTTGCTAACACACAATACTTGATTATTGGTGTCTATATTATACGAAGAAATAAATCAATTCCATAAATAAATCTCTTCCATAATGGTTGTCGAACAAAAATTGCAAAAGACGAAAGAATAACTCTGCAATCTCGTCTTTTGCTTAAGCAAATCAGGTCACGCATGAATGGGGAAAGCCAACTGACTCGCGCAGATGAGATGGAAACCACGTGAAGATAGAGATATAGATAGAATATGGAATTTAGGCCAAAGTCAAGCGCTGGGACATAAGAGGTCTTTCAGCGCTAAAGAAACCACGAGAAACCCCGATATTATCTAGCACAAAGCCAATGCTTCGATATGAGGCTGTGTATAGATGGATACGACGAAAGAAAAGGGAAAGGGGAGTGTGTTGTTCATTAGTCGACGCCCCCCTGGATTAGGCTTACGGTTCTCCGTGATCATCGGGTCATCGGCGTGACTCACTTCAACCGCCTAACAATTGACGTTGCGATCATGAGAAAAAATAAGTTTATCCCCATACTACTCACAAACAAAAAAATGAGAGAGAGTGTGTGTGTCTGACGAGCTGTCTACCTAACCTTACACCTAATATAGGTAATTTTCATTAAATTACACTACTGAAAAAATATTTCATATAAAGTATCTGTTGGCTTACAAACCCCGAATGAACATGGTTAAATGAACTGTGAATGACAAAATATGCAAAGAATAAATAATTTACTAATAATGCCATTCATGAAACGTTTTCCTCATAACATTATGCAATCAACATTTAACGTAAATTACAACTGTAATGTTACAAGGGTTAAAAGAGTATTCCCATAGACCTATGTTTACAAATGTCACTATATAGAGGAAATATTAATCGCTACAAATGCTGATAGCATTGGAAGTATAATGGTAGCAACGTTGGATTTAGCAACATACTGCTGGAATATTAATGTACAAACGAGAAATTTGGGGGAATCGTCAAAACAAAAAGCAATAGATGATGTAAGTTGCCTTCATGCACTTAGTAAGTTGCCTTCATGCACTTAGTAGAAAAGGTGTCTGTGAATAATTTCATATGGTGCGGTCTGAAAGATTTTGGGGAGGGCTACAAAACTTTTTTGAGTAAGCTTACCACAGAAACACTGGGAATAAATCCTGACCGGTTTGCCTTTAGTTTTAGAGCACATCGAGAGAACTGACCCTCCTCTATCTTCGTAATTTTCACAATAAACAAAAACGATAATGACTCTCAGATGATCATCAACGCAACAATAATGATTTTACTGAAACCGCCAGGAAGCACCTTAGTATTTTCTCTCAGACACGAATCAACTTTACTACAAGGTAAAATTTTCCAGTTTTTCATTGAGAAAAGTATGATTTGTTTAATTTGTGCTCTCATCTAACACGGTTACAAATTTTGGTAAAAAAAAAAAAAAAAAAGTATTGTATTGAACATGACCTAAGGTCCATAGGTCCAATTTATAATTTTTAAAATCATTTGTCGAAAGTTCGAACAATTCACTCGTGCACATTCACGTTTTTAATATGAAACTCTATCTTCCTCCTTGTTCTCCAGGGTCTTCTATCTATGTTTATGATACTGGTCTATCAATGCATTTGACTGAATGGTGAAGATACTGACACGGTCACTGATATCAGTGTCTGGTTCAATTATTACAAAGTAAAAAATGCGCCGAAAAACTGGCACAATCGAGTTTTCTGTACAGCGCATAATGCTGTATGAAACTTTCAGCCACTCCCCGCTGGTGGCCTGTGTTGTTGGCACATATAGCGGTGCCAGACGCACGATCATGGCTAACTTTAACATTCAATCAAATAAAAACTACAGGTAAGGGGCTAGAGGGCTGCAATCTGGTAAGTTCGATGATTGAAGGGTGGATGATCAACATACCAATTTGCAGCCCTCTAGCCTCAGTAGTTTTAAAGATCTGAGGGCGGACAGAACATGTGCGGACGGACAGACAAATAGCCATCTCGATCGTTTTCTTTTCCAGAAAATTAAAACGGGCATTGCCTGAATGATGCATACCTGGCTTAAAACAGAGAGTTAGGTTAATGAATGGGAAGATACAGAAGGCAGTATAAGGATCCATAATTCAAGAATGAATGAAGGTGTAACCAAGCTGGTTGATTATCGAGTTGCCGAAACCCATATACATATAAATTAAACTCATTCACGGAACCATAATTTCCTCTCGTTACTCTTGCCAGGATGTTTAACCTTCCTTGTCACTGTCTCCCGAATTGAGGTCCCTTAAGTGGGCGACGTAAGACATGAAAAAACACCATCGCTGAAGATCTAACTAGTATTAACTTGGACAGCGTAACATAAAACCTCTCGAGTGTTGCAAATCATTGTCCCAATTTTATCCATTTTTTTTCATTGTTTCTTCTTTTCACTCTAAATTCATATTCTCCCTTCGTGTAACACACTTTACAGCATTTATCTATTTGTCCGTGTGTAGATTGTTTTCAAGCCCTACTACGCATATTTCAAACAATAATCTGATTAAAAATGACAGAATATTATGAAAAATAACAATTCAACCCAACACTGCACATGGAATTATAATATTAATAACATCAACTTCATCATTAAAAATTCATAACAAGTAGTATCACTTTACAGGTGTAAGTTTATTATTTAAAATTAATGACCCTTTCCCACCTTCTAAATTCAACTTCCCCTCAAAAACGTCTGACGACGAATTCTTAAAATTTATCACTCCGAAAAATACAGAAGCATCCACACATAGACACAGGATGTGTTATTAGGTATTATGGCTTCCTTGGAAGCATTATGGCTAATTCCCCCCAACGAGTTTTTGTCTTAAGCCGTCACTCTCCTAACCTTACTATCCACAGCTGCTCCTCTCCCAATTTCATTCGAAAATGCCAAACACGAAAACGCAATAAAAACTCCAATAATATATAAACGATTTTTAGGAAATAAAAAAAAGCATCGCGCAGTAAAATACAGATGCATAAAATACGTATGACTGCCTGGAAAAGCAGGCAATGCAAAAATAAAAGCGTATTACACGAACCAAAAATAATAAACACACCTGCAAATAATAATACGGGGCACAAAAGCTGGAAAAAATTAATAAACAAAATCTAGTAGCGTCAATCCCAGGCCACTGCTTTTAATGTAATGAAAGTATATTTCATAAAAGCTGGCTAAATTGAATTTCCCGCATATGCAAAACCGGGTATACAAACGAAAAAATAAAAAGAGAGGCAAATAAAACGCCGCGTGAAGGGCGTTACACTCACCCGGCTTACAAACATTTCGATTCGCCAGTAAAACTGAATTTGCAATAAATGACGATGTCGACCTCTGAGACGTTTTCCAAGAACATTTTTCTGAAGGCATCTAATTAATTTACAGTCGGAAACAAACTGGCATTATTACCGAGAGATGCAACAAGAGCTGGTTGCTGGAAGGAGAGAGAGAAAAGAAGCTTGGTTTAAAAATAAAATAGGAAGGAAAGGGTGAAAAAATGTTGGGGGGTGGGATTCATTTGCCGTTCTTGTATCCGGTTATGGTTTTGTTCAAGGGGCTTGTAAGTGCTTTGTATGCACTACCTTCCAACTGTGGGATTCTTTCTCCTCTGTTTCCCTTGTATGCCTCCTTTCCCCATAATAGCCCTTCGTTGGCTGAGTCGGTTGAGCTTCAGACTGTCACTCGATGGCCGTGGTTCAATTTCCTGCCGGCTGATGAAGAGTTAGGAGGAATTTATTTCTGGTGATAGAAATTCATTTCTCGCTATAATGTCGTTCGGAGTTCCACAATAAACTGTAGATCCCGTTGCTAAGTAACCAACTGGTTCTTAGCCACGTAAAATAAGCTAATCCTTCGGGCCAGCCCTAGGAGAGCTGTTAATCAGCTCCTCAGTGGTCTGGTAAAACTAAGGTATTCTTAACTTAACTTCTTTCCCCATAATGAGATGTAGGTTTAGCCGCCATTCAACCACCCGAGATGAACTCGAGATGAATTTTTGAAGAGTATGTACGAAACAAAGACTAGAAGTAAAATAATTACGTACGAAGCAAAGGTAGGATACAAGATAGCAAAAGACTGGGCGTCCCTAATTATGAATTAACGTCTATCAAGGAAATAAAACAACATTTATACATTATAAACAAAGTATATGGCCACGAGAAGAGTGAAACAACCAAGTTCTTGATTTACAAAAATGCGCACTGAATCTGTATTAGAATATCTCAAAACTAAATTAACTAGACTGGATTTACCACTAACATTGTTATATTTTGAAATTAAATTTGCGTGTTTGTGATTTTAAGTCCATTCTTGATGGAAAAATCTACAGACAAGTGTTCTCTCAAATATATACATGGAGTTTTTAACAACGCTCTATTCCTAAAGCCATTCAAATACTTGCACCCTTGGTGTTTATATGGAGACGACATTTTGCCTATTATACCTAAAGGTATCGAAGTACTGTAAACAATCTCTTTGAAAAACCGAATTATCAGTTCCCGTCAACAAATACACGCTAAAAAGTGAAAAAGATGGCTGCCTGCACTTTTTTGAGATTTACATCCAGACTAGATCAATTTTAATGTAAATTCCAGCATATATACCATATATATATATATATATATATATATATATACATATATATACATATATATACATACATACATACACATATACATACATACATACATACATTACATACATACATACATACATATAAAGGCAATAGGTGGATTATTTTCCATCACATTATACTAATTGGAAACTCTTGTATACTCTTCAATGCTCCAGCGAGCATTACGAGATGTTAGTCCTAAATTCCTAAATGACGAACAATAGAACATAAAACAAAACAGGTAGGAACTTACGTTTTCCAGATATATTTTGGATGCTTGCTATGATAAAGCTGCGAAGATATTTTGTAACTAAAGTGACAGGAAGCCAAAATTATCTAAGAACAACCTTTTGTTTCCCTTACTCCATCTGAAGGCTTTGAGGCCGATTCAGAAGATAAGTAAAAAAAAATGCGCCGAAGTTTCTTCGGCGCAATCGAGTTTTCTGTACAGCATATAATGCTGTATGAAACTCTCAGCCATGATCAGGCAGTGCATAGTTGCTCCCCAGATGCGGTCAAGTGAAGATGCGTCGGCGGCTGGCACCTCTAGCGGTGCCAGGCGCACGATCCATGGCTAACTTTGACCTCAAATCAAATGAAAACTACTGAGGGTAGAAGGCTGCAATCTGGTATGTCTGATGATTAGAAGGTGGATGATCAACATACCAATTTGCAGCCTTCTAGTCAAAGTAGTTTTTTAGATCTAAGGGCAGACAGAAAAAGTGCGGATGGACAGACAAATAGCCAACTCAATAGTTTTCTTTTACAGAAAACTAAAAATGAAATGTAAGGATCTGAAGGTGGAACTGAGAGAAAACCCCACAGTGGAACTATAAGGAGTAATAGTCAGGTTAGACAACAAGATTGAGGAAAGGAAACGGAAAAAAAGTTTCCAGAAATGTCTTAAAATCTACATTAATACAACTAACAGAAAATATTATTAACTAAGATCAGGTTTCCATACTCCTGATCTCATTCTTCACAAGATATTCACTGGAGATTTAAAAGACACTAAATCTTAGCAATCCTTGTTAATTTCCTTTGCCTCTCCTGGGTTTATCCAGTACCTGTCTTAATCATACACACCTGTTACTCACCTGGAGAGCAGCTACCTCAAAAGTAGTGACCACTGTATGTATTAAAATGGTTATATCTCCCTTTAATCTTAGTTTGTTTTATAAACTCAGTCTTCTTTATAGCCTTTTCTTAAATTGTGTCCAATCTGTTTGAAAATGCGTTCAGGTAAAGACAAAAAGATCTTGCACTCTGTTGTTTAATTTTTTGTAACGGACACAACTGTGAATACTTAATGTCCAGTTGTTATTCCTGTGACATAAATTATATATATACATATATATATATATAAATTTATATATATATATATATATATATATATATATATATATATATATAAAATATTCTTACACTTTGGTGTAGCGTTTTATATGCAAATGAACCACAGGATTTTTATCTTATGATCTAACAAAAGTAAAAAATCTCAAAATACCTGACAATCAGATGTTAAATAGAAGTATCGTACCTTGAATCATAGATTATCCTAGTTTATCCGTTCTAATTACACAAAAATACTGTATTCATGTCAGATGAAACTTCTGTAATGCATATGATTTGAGTCTGAAAGATTGCCGATTTTTAACTGAACCTTCCATTTATTTATTCATTCACTGGTTGGTTACTCCTCTTCTAATCCTAGGTTTTATCTCGAGATGGGATCGGGGATTACAGAGGAAGAGAAAAAAAAATGTTCATAGAAAAATTAAAATTTTCTCTCTCTCTCTCTCTCTCTCTCTCTCTCTCTCTCTCTCTCTCTCTCAAGATTAGTCAGGAAAGGAGGAAACAGTACAATTTAATCCCTAGAAAATTAAAAGCTTCTCCATCTCAGAAAATTAATCTCGTGACGAGAATAATTCTTCATCAAAACTAAAATGCATTCTGTCTCTCACAGAATTGTCAAATCTTAAATTTTTTAAAATATTCTCTCTCTCTCTCTCTCTCTCTCTCTCTCTCTCTCTCTCAAAGAGGCAGGAGCATCTTTAAAGCGCATTTTCCATAAAAATTAATTAGAGGGGAATCGACATGAAAGGGAAGAAAATACCAAATAAAAATGCGACAAGAAAGGGGAAATGATAAAAAGAGGTCGAAATGACAGAGGGGTGCTGTAAAAGCTCAGATTCCATAGAGGGGAAACGGTGGAAGGACGCGTTTGTTTATCTTATATGAAAGAATATTACAAAAATAATAAGCAATCACGTCTCCCTGATGAAAATAACAAAACGCAGAGAGAGAGAGAGAGAGAGAGAAAGAGAGAGAGAGAGAGAGAGAGAGAACTTGTGATAAGTAATTTACCAATTTCTGCAACTAAAACTTTAGCGTTTTTTTTTTTTTTTTTTATAAAAATGCTGATTTCTTTGCCAAGAGCAGACGTGCACTACGGTAAACCTTTCCTTGAGCTAGGAAATTAAAATTCACAAGCGAACATTTCCTATGAGACCATGAACTTGTGTTTTAAAAACAAATGTACAAGAATGACGAAAATATAGTAAGAAAGGTTTTCGGAAGGGGGTGAGAGGAAAAAGTTACTGTTGACATAATTACTGACATACAAGATGATCTGACGCATACTTCAAGGCAGACGACATTTCGGTGCCACATCGCCAGTAAGCTCTCAGGATCATCATCAGAAATACGACACATTAACTGTATTTATGATCGTCAAGGATGAAAGGATCTGACCTAGCCCAAGGTTACGATGCCTGATGCGACAAAAGAATGTAATGCGACAGCAGAAAAGCGAAATTGAGAGAAAACTCTTGAAAAATCGCAAATAAAAGGACATGATCGTGTTTTCAAATGATTAAGGGAACCTCTGAAACTGCAATAAAGTGCAATACCTGACTGACTTAAATGAATTCCCAGACATCTAAATGGAAACGAAAAATCGCAAATAAAAGGACATGATCGTGTTTTTCAAATATTTAAGGAAGCCTCTGAAACTGAAATAAAGTGCAATACTTGGCTCAAATGAATTCCCAGACATCTAAATGGACACGAAGTCATAGCTCATGTAATATAACTTCAATAGATTTTCAATATTCCCTGTCCCATTTCAACATTCTGCAAGTATGCAGTGCTTATTGCACTCTATTTTGTATCAACTTTATAATACAAAAGTGAATATTATAATAATTTTCTGATATGCCTTCACAAAAAAAAAAACAGTACTTCCCTTTAAGATATCTTTAGCGTTCACAGACAACATTCCCGTTAGAACTACACAATCCAATGAAACAGTCAAATTATCGTAACTAGGTTCAAGCCATTTCAACAAATTTACCCGAAAAAACTGGCAATATTCAAAAACATGACACTAAAAAAAAATCTCAAAATTTATCATTGCGAGGACAGTATTTTTTCATTGTGTGGAATGTATATCACAACATACATAGTAAACACTAACCTTACAAAACTCATCTCCGACATTTACAAAGAAAAAGATAACAGATATCACAGGAGGGGTCATTTCAAGAGGAAGACAACTGTGGAAACTACCCGTATTCTGGATGTCTGTCGGACCACTTCGTACTCATCTGTCATTCGTAATTCCACGGCGGTCGACCTTTCACACTTGATGGCAATTTTGTTCATTTTATCGTTATGATGTCAGAAGCCAATTCTTGCACCGCAGTCAAGAGACTGAATAAACAGCTACGATTAAGTTCACTAACCATTCCACGTTTCGGATTCTACGATTGCAGAGTTTGGCACCACTGACTTACATACCTAAAGAAAACTCACGATATTGGTATTACATGAAATTTTCACTATATTCAGTAACTGCTAGGTCGATATGCAGAGTGCATGTACCGTGACAAATTGCGGCCACCCGGATCTTCAGTGATATGACTGGCCTCTGTATGCATACTGAACGTCAATATGGAAGAGGCCTGGTTGGACAATGTGTTACACGATTTCGTAATGATCAAAGGGGGACTACTGTTACAAAATCAGATACAAAACGTCAATACTGGTTTCACAAAAGAGCCTGCGAACTTTTTTGCACTCATGGTGTCAATATTAGACGTGAACAGGTCTTTTGTTCACGGATGATGTCCCATGCCATCATGTACAGATTGTCGCTAACTGCCGGCTATCAAATATTTACCACCATATCTTCACTTCCTCGACTCCATACACGAATGCTTTACACTGCTGAAGAGTGATACGAAACGACGTTTAGTTTTTTGGGCAAACGTAAGCAGGTAAGCAAAAGGTAGCCCGTGAACCAGGAAGGCACATCTCTTGTTCAGTGGAAAGAAAATATCTTAAGAATATAATTATCTTCTTGACTGTATTCATGCCAAAGGTATATTGGTTTAGGAAAACTTTTCTATGTACACGTGCGATTTGCGTCAAGTGTATTTGTTGCTTATCAATTTGTTGCAGTACGATATCGTGAATAAAGAATTATAAAAGAAGTTATATCTTCATAATATATATATATATATATATATATATATATATATAATATATATATATATATATATATATGTGTGTGTGTGTGTGTGTGTGTGTGTGTGTGTGTTTGGGTGTGTTTGGAATAAATTTGCATTAAGTATTTCTGTTACTTTTTGTACCTGTTTCTAAAATCTACTGTTTTTGTATGATATAAAAATAACTTCACTTCAATATATTCATTATCCCCTAATGAAATTCTTAGGTTACACATATCCCAAACAAACTAACAAAATATAATAAACCCTTTAACTCTTGAATGAAAACAAATCTTAAACTCACAATAACTACACAGACGAAATAATGCTAAATGACGCTAGGTAATTTCTGTTAGGTTTCTCCAAATGCTTAGTTAAATATTAAAATTACGATACTGTCCCATGGATTAGTTAAAGCACCCGTGCCTACAAAGAAAATAACGGGGAATACTTATGCTTAGCTAGTATGGTGAAAATGATCATTACCCCACTAAAAATCATTATGTAAGAATAATCATCACTTAAGGCGGAATATCTGAAACCACTTCAAATTAGGGACCGGAAGTCGAAGCTTTTTACCAAGACCCCAGACTTCAAGAGCAGTCTTGTGATCTACAAGGAAAAAAAAAAAACTAATACCTGAGAAAGTTTAACCATTATGTGGTCAGCCGTATCCGTGACTGGCGAACAGTACTCTATGAGCAACAAGGTATATTAAACGTGAAGACTGCAGTAGCACAGAATTATATACATATACATACATACACACACACACACACACATATATATATATATATATATATATATATATATATATACACACTACGTATGCACACAATCTACTGGTAACTTTACCAGGGTATATACTTTTGTCTTAGCCATAATGTTAAGAAATCGATAAGTTAAATGTGAAGAAAATGAGAGCTAATAGATAAGCGAAAGGTGGGCGATTCAGCCCGATTCGGAAAAAGATGAGGATGAATAATCATTTGAGTAACAGTAGTGCTTAATTTGGACTGCAATTTCTTGAATGCCGATGAACACATGCACAAATGATAACGCTGAACACATGCAAAAATGATAACGCTATCTTTGATTTGTGTGTGTGTATATGCGTGTTTGTTTGTTTATGCGTTTGCGCTCTCAAGGCATATGACTAACTTATTCTCTTACTTCTAAAGGTTCCAAATTTTCGACACTGAATCAGTTCCTCAAAACAATGATTAACTAATTAGGCGTCTGGTTATTTCCCTTTAAAAGGTAAATAACTTTTATTCAATATGTACTCTTCTAAAATGGAAATATTAAAAATTCATAAAAGGAAGCAAAGAAACAAAATACCTAAACTAAACAATCCCAAAAACCAACATACATGTAAATAAACAATCGCAAACATACAATCATTTGTGCTAGTATTCCTATTAACTTTACAATGACTTCGGCTAATGGAATACAGTTGACAATGTAACAGTTGGGACCTTTCGCCAATACACCGGTTACGTAAGCTGAAACTACGCTTTCAATCTAAAATATAAGTTAAAGTACTCCACCTACCAGTGGCTAAGCATTCAAATAACTTTACCTTTTGCTACTAAAGAAGATAATAATAATAATAATAATAATAATAATAATAATAATAATAATAATAAATAAAATCCAGGTGGATCTTGTTTGTCCTCTCCCGGGTGGCAGTAAGGAGACATGACACAGCCACCCACACAACAAACCGGTTTTGTCCACCCCAGTGGGGCAGGTGGAGGTGGAACTGGAGGTAGGAGGGGCCATCCACCCTCCTTCACCAAACCTGTTTGTCTGCCCTGGGTGTGGGGGCAGGTGGGTAAATATCAGGGAGGTAGAAAAGACAACAGCACTGAGTTCAGCGCGTGGCTTTGGCCCCAATCGGCTCGTAATAATAATAATAATAATAATAATAATAATAATAATAATAATAATAATAATAATAATAATAATAAATTTGATCAATATAAAACCAGGAGCTATGGTTATACAGACTATGTTCTGGGACCGACAACCATAAAGGCATAATCCTGGGGTTCTGAAAATTAATATACTTGATTGAATATTGTACATAAAGGCATAATCCTGGGGTTCTGAAATATACTTGATTGAATATTGTACAAACATGAGGTAATATAACAAGAGACAGCCGGTTATTATGGTTCCTAGAAAAACAAAGTGAAAAATAGTGACATGACCTTCGATAAGCACAAAAATCTAAATGGGAAAATGAGGACGAATAAGTAAAGGTGAAGGGTGGAGATGAAGGCTGTGATGTTATTATGGGTCTAATACCCAGAAGTTTTATGCAATTAAGATTTTACCTCAATAATTCATCAGTTACGGTCTGAATATGCCAGTAACCGCTGTCATCGTTTTTAGTTTTCTGCAAAAGAAAACTACTGAGATGGCTATTTGTCTGTCCGTCCGCACTTTTTCTGTCCGCCCTCAGATCTTAAAAGCTACTGAGGCTAGAGGGCTGCAAATTGGTATGTTGACCATCCACCCTCCAATCATCAAACATACCAAATTGCAGCCCTCTATCCTCAGTAGTTATTATTTTATTTAAGGTTAAAGTTAGCCATTATTGTGCGTCTGGCACCGCTGTATGTGCCAACAACACAGGCCACCACCGGGCCGTTGCTTGAAAGTTTCATGAGCCGCGGCTAAGAGTTCCATGGGCCATGGCTGAGAGTTTCATACAGCATTATACGCTGTACAGAAAACTAGACTGCGCCACAGAAACTTCGGCGCATTTTTTACTTTTTTTCTGAAAACAACCCCTTTCACAAACAAGAATTTTTGGAGGAAATTGTCCTTTCCTCTCTGTTGGCTTCTAAGGTCTTGACGTGGCCCACTGTCCCTCACACCAGCTCCCGAGGTATGCTGCAACTTTCAGTACCGCTTGGTTCTGAGTACGAGAACGGGGTGTTTCCCCAGTACTCAGCCATTACCTTTTATCCGGTCTTTTCGTGAGAATGTGCTTCGATTTTTTTTTTTTTTTACCCTGAAGTTGCTTGCTGCAAGCCTGGATCCCGGGTAACTTCAGTCACCGGCATCTGGCTTCATTACTGATCACGTATGCACGAACTAACTAGACCCTTTATTGCTTAACTGTACTGAGATAACAGCGGTGTAGTAAACGTGTTACTACTACTTGGCATCTCCTGGCAGTCGACCATCCAAGTTACGACCAAAGCCAACAAAACTTACTTCAACTGACCAGCAAACTAGCGGTATAACAAAAGCTTTACTGCCGTTCTGTACTTAAAAATTAATTAATATCACTGTTATTAATAAGACGGAAGAACCCTTACATAAAGCGTCGTATACACTAGCACAAAAAACATACGAAAATAAAACCCTCTCATATTCACCGGTGCGCTTCATAAAGGAAAACATTATGCTGAAAATACGGAGCATAAGCAGTTTTATGTGCCTTGCTTAAAAAGGCTCCTACGGTAGTTTTGCCTTGAGCAGAATATACACAGCCAGAAATTCTCTTTAGGAAAATTCAATGCACCGTTTTAATAACAGGTAATGGTTAATGCTTTAAAAATAGGTATAATTTGTTTTAGCTTAAAAACCTGCTCGTTTAGGTGTATCTAAATATATATCGAAAAAGCCCGGAAATATTTCTTGGTGAGCCGAAGCTTTCCAGACAAAATGCTGTGCATGGGAACTAGTTTGCAAAAGCTATCAGGAATGATTTATATTTTGCACTCAAGGGTTAGAAAAATATCTCAAATTATCCACCCTTTTTAATGACTATAAGCGTCGGTTAGTAACTGGATTTTTTTAAGAGTAAAAAACGGTCAAATCTTCACGGTAACGTAAATAATCTTTTTTATTTGCATGTTTTCATTATAATTTTTGTCAATTCCGAAGAATCGAGCAATCGAGGACTTTTGTATTAATACGCCAAGTGAAAAAGCAAAAAGGAAGAATAATGACAAGGAGGAAAAGGCGTGTTATAAACTTCCCGCATTTACAATTCGAGAAAAATTTATTATGGAAAAAATAAAACTGAAAATGGGTGCACTGTTCGCACGCATCCATCTCCACTTTTCTATTCCTACCTCATCCAAGAATAAGTGATACCGAAGTAATACCCTCGTGTAGAGCAACTACCATAATTATTTATTGGGTACCATCGAATCTCTAGTGTACTGCAATGGCGAAAGAGGAGAGGTGAGGATATGAAGAGCGGAATGACAGACAAGGGATGTCAACGTTACTAACGGATTGAACACTGGAATGCCAAAATAATTTGTTTTAATTTCTCTTAAAATCATCAAATAGTATGCCAGAAATTTTATCAACCATTTAACCACAATCGCATATTTAAAAACTGGAAACCCATTTCAAATTGAATGAGATTAAACCTAAACGAGTAAATAATATTTTAATACACATATAAAAATATTTCAACTATGGTAAAGCAAAACGCATTAGCTACCTACCTAATCATTCTTAACATGAGAGAGAGAGAGAGAGAGAGAGAGAGAGAGAGAGAGAGAGAGAGAGAGAGAGAGAGAGAGAGAGAGAGTATTGTATATATAATACTCATGAATCTGGATCAGAACCTCCCACTGGCAGTGCAACTGAATACATATACTCCTTGTCTTTGGTTATTTGACCATGTCTTGGTAATGAGACAAGCAGTTAGCATCTCAATTATTTCACTTTTCCTTTTCGTGGCTGTAACTTTGCTTTGTTTCATATATATATATATATATATATATATATATATATATATATATATATATATATACATATATAATATATATATATATATATATATATATAAATATATATATATATATATATATATATATATATATATATATACATATATATATATATATATATATTATATATACTATAGTTAAAATATATATACATATAACTTTAGGAAGTTACTTATAAACAACTTGTGTGAAACACGTTCCACGGAAGGCCATAGGACCCCAGAACAGTCAGGAAAAGCCGAAGCTGTAAGCTCAAACAAAACTGACTTATGGAGAATATTAGTTAGGATTGAACAGGTAAAATGTTCTCCGATATTTTCGGACCTATGACATTTTTACCGTTTGCGTCCAGACCTCTATGTTGTCAATCATGCAGGCGGTAAAATGAACACATGGCCGAACGCATGAGAAGTTTTTGCTAACTGAACCTCAACTGCAGCTGCTAGAGAAATAAACCTTTTAATTTAATAGGAATGAAAAGTTCTCATAATCAATTGTTCGGCTAGAGTAAATCACCAGACGTCCATCGACGGAACCGCAGTAACAGGTCAGGAGGCTCCTGCGTGGGGCTGGAATGACGACAGGTTAACTTCATTTTCCAGACAGAAACCGCTATGTCCAACTCTGCACGAGTAACACAAAGGGCGTTGGCAGACACAGGGATTACACAATGATTTGAAAATGCAAGATCGAAAACCAGCTTGTCAGAAGATGAAAAGTTAAGAGCAAGACCAGACTGCTCTGAAAACCTGAAAGGAAAATCGTAACACTTTCACAAAGCTTTAAACACATAGCCTTTCAAAAAGACAAAAGACAAACAGAGGCCTGTATAAAATAAATAGCTGAGCTGCAAATTCCTAAAAGAAACGGAGAATGCAGAGGGAAAATTTGGTAAAAACCCGAAAATTAAAAGGTGGAGAGGCCGACAAAACTGCAGTATCTCATCATCAGTGCCAAAATTTCCCACGTGCTCTCCACAAAACCACTTTTTTCCCACGAAATAACGATCGCCAAATGAGAAGGGGTCGTAAGACCCCGAAAAATTTCCTTCCCCTGAAACGAGATTATTTTGACGAGCAATAATTTTGCTTTACGCTGATAACTTCGGGATTTGCCAAAACTGTAATTACATCAAACTGGTAAAAACTTTCACAAGTTTCCTTCTTTCAATATTTGTATGAGATAAATGGAAAAATTTTTCTGCTGTGAATATAAACATCAGATTATGCATAGCATATAAATAACGACATGCGCCAACATATAAACACAAACAAGGTTTTGCATATATTCTACTTTTAGCTCAACAGAGAGAGAGAGAGAGAGAGAGAGAGAGGTTAATATCTCTCTGTTGAGCTAAAGTAGATAGAGATGCAAAACCTATATTTGTCTTTATATGTTTACGCATGCAGTTATTTATATGCTACGCAAAATCTGATGTTTATATTCATAGCAGAAAAATGTTTCCATTTATCCATATAAGTATTGAAAGAAGGAAACTCTCTCTCTCTCTCTCTCTCTCTCTCTCTCTCTGCTGCACACAGACAAACATTATAATATTTACAGTATATATATATATATATATACATATATATATATATATATATATATATATATATATATATATATATATTTCTGTTCAAGGAAGCTATACATGCTACTTGAAATGTTGAAAATACTGTAGATGGTTCATGACAACAAAAAAAGAATTTTTAATATCGTTGATATGGGTATAGTAGTTATTTTGACTCCCTTTACCTGAAAGAGGAATCATGGGAAATCTATCTTATCAACATCGAGATAGATCTGTGATATCAGATCTCTCTCTACTCTCTCTCTCTCTCAATATGTAAGTTATGAATGAGCTTTAACTTCTGAACGAAATTAAATAACTGAATTTTAAACTATATATATATATATATATATATATATATATATATATATATATATATATATATATATATATATATATATATATATAATATAATATACATGGTATATGTGTGTATATGGACTGAAACAATTAGCGTTAAAGTCATTCATCTTATAACATGTAACTCGTTGTCATGACGCTTCTTGTGTTTTTCACTGATAATTTTAAAGAACGTGACTCAAAAAAGCCATCATTTCTGACTGCATTCTTATCCAAAGCGAATTTGACGGAGGTTGTAGAGAACCTCCGTCAAATTCGAAAAATACATTACAAGCCTCATTGATCCATAAGGTCTTGTAACATGTTCCCACTAAACGTTTCATCGTGCGCTGACAAACAAGAGTTTCAAAACCATACGTAAAAGCCTGATAAGTGTGGAGAAATGTAAACTTCACAAGTTCAAATACAATTTCTTTCTCTACTAATTATCGACTAACACAAATCATGTAAGCAACAGAAGCACGACTTAAGACAGTACCTAAACATTCAACGGCAATCAGAGCAATTCAGTTGTTTAAAATCTCCCAGAGTTCAATTCTGGACACAGATATTAGAAAAAGAAAGGCAAGGCTGATCAGTACGCCATCGTTCCCAGCATGCATCCTTTGTGACAGACCAACAAATGCCAATGAATTTTTCACCTCCGTTTGAGATGGTCCAGATAAATGCCAGAGAAGGTTACCTGAATACTTTGGCATAGAATGAATCAGCACTACCAGAAGTACTGAATGCGTGGATGTATCACGGGGATATCTGGTTTTATTTTGATAATAAGTTAAGTGTGCTGTGGTGAAGATATACATTATTAACGTAATGGCAGAGAGAATTTATTTTCGTTTGAAATTCTAAACAAGAAAGGCCCATGTCATTATAAACTTGCAGGTGACGTTACTAAAAAAAAACTATAACTTCAATAGTCCTTCCTTAGTGTGTATCAATTCGTACGATACATAGCACAAAGACACAAAGTTTGCGAGGCAGCTTTCCAAGGATAAACGAGACAAGTAAAAAATGCGCCGAAGTTTCTTCTGCGCAATAGAGTTTTCTGTACAGCCGCTACAGCGTATAATCAAGGCCATCGAAAATAGATCTCCCTTCTGGTTGGTCTCGGTATACTGCTGTATGAGCTGCGGCCCATGAAACTTTAACCACGGCACGGTGGTGGCCTATCCTACATCGTTGCTTGGTAGCTAATGATTATGGCTAACTTTAACCTTAAATCGAAATAAAAACTACTGAAGCTGGATGGCTGCAATTTGGTATGTTTGATGACTGGAGAGTGGATAAGCAATATACCAGTTTGCAGCCCTCTAGCCTCAGTAGTTTTTAAGATCTGAGGGCGGACAGAAAAAATACGGACAGAAAAAAGTGCGGACAGAAAAAGTGCGGACAGACAGGCGAAGCTAGCACAATGATTTGTTACAGAAATAAAAGGAACAGAAATAAGTTATACAGAATTAACTGATAATGAACTTTTATGAGAGTTCATATTCTTTGCGAACAAGGCTATCAACTCCTAAGTCTTAAATACATAAATATACATATATACATACACACACACACACACATTACACAATATTATATATATATATATATATATATATATATATATATATATATATATATATATATATATATATATATATATATATATATATATATATATATATATATATATATATATATATATATATATATATATATATATATATATATATATATATACACGTACGTATATATACATATATGTATACATGAATATAAATGTATACATATAATGTATATATATTTATTTCAATACTGTATATACACATTACTCTCATTTGACAAACGTTCTTAGATTGTTTAGCGACTCGAGTTCCACAAATAGCATATATGTTGTATATACCTGTATATACACATTGGTTTCATTTGACAAACCGTGTCTGCGTACACCGGTTCCACAAACGGAGCATTATCCGCTACTGACGATGTGAGCTGCCAGTTGTGTAGCTCATCGCGTAGTGCTGGCAAAACACATGACAGGAACTACACATGTACGTACGTGTGTCTGTATATATATACATATATAATATATATATATATATATATATATACATATATTTATATATATGTACATATATACATTTATGTATATATACTAAACATACATATCTACATATATTATATATATATATATATATGTATAGTAAATGTCTGCAGTGTACTAACTCATCATTCAAACATATATCTGAGGTAATCTAATAAAACCTGAGAAACGATATATTTCCTTCCTACTGTTCAAAAGCCCAACAGTAAAACCCATCTTTTCCCTATTTTTAACTTTTCCAAAATAATGAGGACATTTAAAAAAAATCTCTGGAGATCGAAGTCCCCCCCTCTCCAGTTAAGAGTTCATCTAAAACTATTGAACAGGGGTTGGTCTTTTGCAGCATGCAACTATGAGCACTGAGTCACCGTTCAGAGAGGCGATTTTCGAACTGCAGCCTTGGACGAAAAGGCCCTCGAACAATGGTAATTGTTTAAGTGCTTCTGGTGTCAATGAAGAGATGTAACGCGGCGTGGAGGCGGTGCTGATGATGATGTGTCTCCTACCGCACAAAACGAGGCAATAAGCTTTCTATTCCTCGTTTTCCTGGCGAGAGGACGCCTTTATCATCTTCATATTTTTTTTTATATATTCACTACTTTAAATGGTATCCATTTAATCCACTGTTTTCGTTTTTTACGTTTATTCCTCTGTAGGCAAAAATGAATATCCAGAAATATATAAAATTTTGGGCACCATTCGTGCTTTATATTTCGCTTTTTAATGACATACACCATCTGAACAGTAACATTTCAAAATGCCTTGGGATATAGGGAAAGGAATGTATGAGATTATCAGATAAGGTTCATGGGATACAGGGAAAGGAATGTATGAGATTATCAGATAAGGTTCTTGGGATATAGGGAAAGGAATGTATGAGATTATCAGATAAGGTTCTTGGGATAAAAAGGTATAGAAAGAATTCTTGGGATAAAGGATGAGATTATCAGATACGGTTCTTGGGATACAGGGAAAGGAATGTATGAGATTATCAGATACGGTTCTTGGGATATAGGGAAAGGAGTGTATGAGATTATCAGATAAGGTTGTTGGGATATAGTGAAAGGAACGTATGAGATTATCAGATAAGGTTCTTGGGATATAGGGAAAGGAATGTATTCGATAAGGTTGTTGGGATACAGGGAAAGGAATGTATGAGATTATCAGATAAGGTTCTTGGGATATAGGGAAAGGAATGTATGAGATTATCAGATAAGGTTCTTGGGATACAGGAAAAGGAATGTATGAGATTATCAGATAAGGTTCTTGGGATATAGGGAAAGGAATGCATGAAATTATCTGGTAATGTTCTTGGCATATAAGGAAAGGAATGTATGAGATTATCAGATAAGGTTCTTGGGATATAGGGAAAGGAATGTATGAGATTATCAGATAAGGTTCACGGGATATAGGGAAGGAATGTATGAGATTATCAGATACGGTTCTCGGGATTCAAGGAAAGGAATGTATGAGATTATCAGATAAGGTTCTTGGGATATAGGGAAAGGAATGTATGAGATTATCAGATAAGGTTCTTGGGATACAGGGAAAGGAAAGTGTGAGATTATCAGATAAGGTTACGACCGAGATCACCAAAACGAGAGCAGTTGTGCTCATCTCCCCAGATGCGTTCCACATTACAACTATCCCCCAACCAAAATTGTTTACTCTTATTCTGCTTGTTTGTCTGTACGACTTTTAACGCTCTGAATAAACTTGTGGTGGCCGCGACCGTAAAGTTTTATAACTTTTCCACAAAATTAAGTTATTACTTTTTGCCCCCATATACCGCAACACCCAAAGATTTTTCATTGGTCTCACTAGCTCATATTTATAATGTACAAAAGAATAATGTGGCCAAGTGTGCAACAAAAACTGGGCTACTTAAATGTAAGCGAGAGAGAGAGAGAGAGAGAGAGAGAGAGAGAGAGAGAGAGAGAGAGAGAGAGAGAGAGAGAGAGAGAGAGAGAGAGGAGAGAGGATATAAATAAAAGCCAGTCAATAAATGGCGTTAATAAATAACCATACCTTATGGCAAAAAAGCATAACGATTTCAGGTAGCACTGTGAACTCTCTTATTATTAGCTTGCATTAATAACACTACTAGGAAGACTGTTCCACACTTCGACCGCAAAGAAAGCTAAGTTCATCATAACTGTTATAACTGTTATTATCATTATCATAATTACTAGTGACGTTGTAACCGAGGCCCTAATGGAGAAAGCAGCACTGTACGGAAATACAAACAGAGATAAAAAAAATAAACTATATAGGGTAAATAATGAAAAACGTAAGAAAAAAAAAACAAGCTTTGAAATGAGGTCGTGAGAGATCACTCAGCAAAGAAGCATTTGCATCCAATATGAATGTCTGAAGTTTCAACGATTCAATTTACTCATAGCTGGAATAAATCCTCTGCAAAACTGACTGAAACTGAACCTAAACAAAAGAGGACAGAATGTTAAATTTAGTGGCATCGCTACTACTGAGGGGTGGATGACATAATCTGGGAAGGCACAATCACCACCGCGATAGAAGTAGTTCCCTATTAAATATGGCCAAGCCGGAAATCGTCCAAAGATGATCGCAATCATAATTGCCATTGGTGACAAAAAAATAAATTACTCCCGCAACGGTTTTAGATAGAGCAATATTTCTCGAGGGCTGCTAAAAGAAAGTGAGGGGTCGAACTTACCACCAACTGTATCAAAATAAGCATAAGCATAAAATTAGAGGAGGAGGGATGTTAAGGGACTAAATAGCTGTATTCTGACTTCACCAAATTCGCTCAAGACCCCTCGGTAAAGTTATGATTTCGCTAAAAACGTTGGGGTACGAATAACAACAGGAATTTCATTGTCAGCAACGTACACTTACTTAAAGTGGAGCCATAAAACCAGTATTAAAGGGCAGGTTGCAAGCGACGGTTGAGGCTGTCAGGGCTTTGAAACCATTTGTAAGGTGTATTTTTTCATCCAAACAGAAAAGAGAAGTTGCCAATCAAATATTAAATGGTTAAGTTTCTAATATTTTTTTATGAAAAAAAAAATATATATTTCATAGACAACCACGTAAACTACATGATTTAATCCATAGTTCATTAGAGGAAGAATAGGATTTAATGGAACACTTCTATAACACCTCCCTATGGAGTTCGAACCTAAGTTCTCTTGCAAGTGAGGAAGGTGTCTGAATTCTTAAACAAAAACGCAACCAAACACAAACAACACACACACACACACATATATATATATATATATATATATTACTAAAAGGACCTCATTCAAACTGGATGGTATCTAATGGAGTTTTTATTCAAAAAGTTACAAGCTTTCTTGGACAAACAGTCCACATTATCAGAATCTAATGGGTTTTTATTCAAAAGTTACAAGCTTTCTTGGACAAACAGTCCATTATCAAGTATGCTTGATAATGTGGATTACTTAATCCAAGAGCTTGTAACTTTTTTAATAAAAACTCCATTAGATACCATCCAGTTTGAATGAGGTCCTTTAGTAATTCTACTAATGCACAGAACAATTGTGTATGTGGTAAATTAATATATATATATATATATATATATATATATATATATATATATATATATATATATATATATACATACATAATGTGAGTGTGTGTTGTGTGAGATTTATGGGGCATATTTCCACTTGTGTACCGTAGGGTAATTAAATAAATTACATAGGTAAGCGTTATTAACTAACATTTCTACCAGAGCTGTATGCACTAATTAAGGAACACTTAAACCAGTCCATATATATACATATACACACACACACATATATATATACACACATATATATGTGTATGTATATGTATGTCCGTATGTATGCGTATATGTATACATGGCCAGAGCCGTTGCTCGTCGAAACTAATTTGGTGATATAATGACGGACATTGCCCAAGCGTAAAAGAAACAGTTTATAAGAAAAAACGAATGCAGCACTGACTATCATTTGTAAAGAATGTGCCTGATGTGTGCTCCATGTGCGCCAGTAATATACCAATTTATTTAAACAATAGAAAGCAATCACGACATTCCATAATGGCTCGCTGTTCATCTATTCAAACACTCCACACTGCCTTAAACCAGTCATAATAACCCTTTTCGTGCCATTTCGATTCAGATGAATCAACATTCAACTGCAAATATCAGTGATCATTTTCTACATTTTGCTTTTGATTCCTTTTTGCTTCAAAGGCACAGATAAATATTGCTATTGTAGTTTTCTGAGATAAAATAAAAAAATTATTAAAAATTTCTACAGGGAGTAAGAACCACAGAATTTTACCTTACTATATTACATCTTATATCATTACCGAGTGACTCTCTCTCTCTCTCTCTCTGTCTCTCTCTCTCACACACACACACATGCACAGACGCTATCATGCCTGTGTCGACGACGATCAGTTAAAAGTATTAATATGTGAAAATTGACATTACTGTTAGTTAAAATATAACGGGAAACCTGTCAGGATTTATACCTTGTGTTTCATTTTTCTGTGATATATAAATATGTATACACGCACAAACACACACACACACACACTATATATATATATATATATATATATATATATATATATATATATATATATATATATATATATATATATATATATATATATATATATATATATATATATCGCCTTGCTAGCTCTACCAACAGGTGTTGGCGTCAGTACAAAACATGACCAGGCTCGCTGCCAGATTCATACTTCAACTGATCAATTGTCAAAAAAAACCACATCACTTGTGGCTTAATACACCTACACAGGCTTGATACACCTGCACAGGAGGTTCACCAGCATCACGTCAAATTCCCTACATGCAGTGCATCATTCCCTTCGACCTTGCTAACACTCTTGGACTACCTGGATATTAGAATACCTCCTCTATGCCATTTATGCATATCTATTTAGGTCTCTCTCTCTCTTCCTCTGCTCTAACACTTCCAAATTTCACATTATTCAATGACCAATCGTCTTTCACCATTTACCCTTGAACAAGCTTTCTACACACACCCTGACCCATCCTTTCACCTATGCTAATCTTTATATCACTTCTACTTATCTACACATTTCCCATCCTTTCAATTTTTCTTGTGCCTCAACTACGATGAAAAGAATTCCTCTCAACACCTCACATCCATAAAGGAGAGTTGGAATAACAATCCCTTCATACATTCCCACTATGTTTTTTCACACATCCTCATACATCATTCGCTTCACATGATCTGGATTCACCTCTTCTCTCGTCATACCATCAAGCATTTTTATTTACTTTCGATTATCTGTATGTATTAGCTATTCTCATTTTTTCACCATCCAGAATAACCTCCATTTCTCCACTTTTTACTATAGCTCGGGTCATCTGATTAGTGAAGTTAACTAATGCTGGGTCTAGTCAATTCTTGGATTGAAAAACACCACGCAAACTCAGATGCCATAAACACATAATCCCTTTTCCAAGTAGGCAGTGGACGTGAAAAATAGGTGAGTAGTCGCATATTGGGTAAAGCAAAGAAGGTAGCACGGTGTCTGCAACGGACTGAAGAAACTTCGTGTGTCTAAAAAAGTTAAGGTGGGTGTTTGAATGTTAATGGAAGAATAAGGATGCAGCTTTAAAATAAATCGTTTGCATAGTACAAGGGATACAAGAGGAATTGAAATGGTAATCAATGTGGAAATATATAGAAGTGACAAAGGGCATACAGTAGATGAAGGAATAGACCAGAGTGCACTGAGATTATGTGGCCATGTAGGAAGACTGACGAAATAAGAATGTAAGATTCGGAAGTGTTAATAGGGTGGAGGAGAGGAAGACCTAGAGAGAGTACTGGTGTAAAAGAGGTGCTGGAAAGCAAGGGCTTTCATATCCAGGAAGCACAAGTTTGAGCAAAATAAATATAAATGAGACTGTTACGTTTGTGCGAGTTCAGCGCGCTGCAGATGTCCGTTCTGTGCAGGTGTAAAAAGAAACTGAAGCAGTGGAGGATCTCAGCATAAGGAGTCATCCGCTATTCAGTGGTGAAAATATGAATGTGCCAGTGATCGTTTGCTTTCTCTTTGTTGCCACCCCGCGTTAAGGGAAACGGCTTCGTGTTAGGGAAAAAAAAAATCGATATGGAACATCTTTTAAATGAAAAGAACGGCAGTGCTAAAAGTATTTCCTTCAATAAACAAGTAAAAAATACGGCAGTGTTAAAAGTATTTCCTTCAATAAACAAGTAAATAATGCGCCGAAGTTTCTTCGGCGCAATCGAGTTTTCTGTACATCGTATAATGTTGTCTGAGGAGCGGCCGATGAAACTTTCAGCCACGGCCCAGTGGTGACATGTCCTATAGCATTGCCAAACGCACGATCATAGCTAACTTTAACCTTAAATAAAATACAAACTACTAACGCTAGAGGGCTGCAATTTGGTGCATTTGATGATTGGAGGGTGGATGATCAACATACAAATTTGCAGCCCTCTAGCCTCAGTAGTTTTTAAGATAAGAGGGCGGAAAGAAAAAGAGCAGACGGACAGACAAAGCCGACACAATAGTTTTCTTTTACAGAAAACAAAAAAAAAAACTCAATAACAATTGCAACACGATAAAATCCCACAAAGCTATTTTGCCAGGAGTGACAAAACAACAACATAAAATCCTGTACAGCGCCTGCATGGGAAAAAGAAAAAAAAACACAACACCAAATCCAGCCAACACACAACCCTATAAAAAGTTATAATTAGTTTTCCATGCGGAGAAAAACTTCCTGGAAGCTAAAAAGACCTTCAAGGAGAATTTTTTTAAGGTTTCACTGTGAGGTGATGTTTTCCTCAGTGCTTTTCCTTTCTTATCAACCAATTCACGGGCTAGTTTATACACAACCTGTCTCTCTCTCTCTCTCTCTCTCTCTCTCTCTCTCTCTCTCTCTCTCTCTCTCTCTCTCTCTCTCTCTCTCTCTCTCTCTCATCTTTGATCGTTGATAAATACAAAAACTAGGAACACAGAATGGGTTTCCTTGTGAATAATAATGGTACCCATTCAATATTATTCACTTTCTTACAATCCCCCTAAAATTACGAATGGAGGGGTGAGGTAGAGAAGAGACAATTAAATACAGGTATTTAAATTAAAGATTATGTACAAAACTGGATCATGGCAAAATATACAGAAAACGAAGAGGTCCTTATATTTTAACATGCACAAATATTAGAAGCAGACAACTGGGAACCACAGTATCCGCAGGCACTGGGTATGCTTTGGTTAATAAAAAGGACCCTTTCACCTATATGTATGTACGTATGCATTTATGTATATGTATGTATATATATATATTATATATATATATATATATATATATATATATATATATATATATATATATATTCTATTGTATATATATATATATTATAAAATAAATTATTTTTGTATAAACCTATTTAAATCATTTTTGTTTTCTTTCATATGAATGTTCACACGTTATGAACACTAATTCACTGACGGAGAATCTTCCTAGAACGGCATTCATATACGTAAGTTTTTTTTTAGGATCGCTACCATTCTTACACTTTTTTTTTTATTACATTACCTATTCCGATTTACCCATATGATATCACTCTCTCTCTCTCTCTCTCTCTCTCTCTCTCTCTCTCTCTCACTGAAAATTTCTCTAATAACATTCAAAGCTATGACTATCCAGCCTCTTAAGATTTCTTGTCGTCCTAACACCTAATTAAATTATTCCAGTTCTGTCATGTTGCCAAGCAGCTCAGAAATCAAGCATATATCTGTCTTCTTCCTTACGCATAATAATTAGGACATTAAATCCATTCCTCCATCTATGGATCACTGCTGCAGACATTGAATTATTTCCCTACAGAAACATGGAAATCCTGATTTTTAGAGCCAACTGCTGAGGTTACTTGTGTTTGGGTTCAGGGTCTCCTTAAAAGCAAAGAATCAAAACAGGATTTATATCTTGCGTTATCAACGGAATTCATAATTTGTATAGGGTTTTTAACGGAGCTTACAGAAATTTATATATTTCGACAAGCTTTCAACATGAAGATTCCTATGATTCTGAATCAATTATTCCAACCTGCTAATTTAAATATAAGGCAATTTAGTTTGGCCTTCAAAATGAACGGGAGGCTGCGTTGGCGGATTAGTTAGTGTAAATTCTATCTACAAACATATTTCAAACATCGCACACAAACTAAATGAACCCTTCAATAACAAACTAACTTCCAAAAACTAACAATACTAAAGCATACTTATGTCAAACAACTGAATTTTCAGTCAATCAGTTCTAGGTTTAAATTTTTTGAAATGTAGAAATCAGTTGAAGAAACTTATTTTTTTACCGATATAAAAGTCTGTGCAAATTCTTGAAACCAATATATCAACAAGAAGATGTAGCCTATGCGCCAACTACAGGGGAGAATAAGGCAAAAAAACGCCTGAACAAGAGGAACAATCATTTTTTAATCATTGTGGTATTTACAAAGTACAAAACAAACTGAATTAAACAGGGTATAACTTAGAAAGTTTACCAGGAATGCAAATTCTTTAAAATTTTCAATAACGAAAAGTCTTGTAAATCAAACACTTCTGCCGGCAACTATATACCCTTTTGATAACCTGAGTTTCACATCAACTTGAGATTTAACCACTGTTCAAAGTAAACTGACAGCTTTTTTTTTCAGGAAGGACAATACTATACTGTATTTATATCTTTGTCTAACAAAACCTAGGGGATCATATCATCAACCAATTAGAAATATCACCCGCAAAACGTCATTACACACAAATGTATAATCAGAAAAAAAGCATTAAAATTTGCAATTCAAGTATTAAAATTAAAACAATTAAATGAGTATTCAAGGATCTGTGCAACATAAATTATAATACTTAAAAACAAACCCACAACTATCAAAATGAAGGAGCAGCTGTTCGTGAAGGAACAATTCAGCCACTTATTTATTTATTTGTTTATCAAACATCACAATTACTGAACAGAATTTTAACTTTTCAGAGAGGAAACGAATATCGAACACATGGTCATACAAACAGCAATAAGCGCTTTGAATTATTAAAATAAAATAAAAAATTAAAAGATTTACCAATATAAAACATTCTCAAGCACAAAAAATCAACCTCCAAATGCACTTCTTTTTCCCAAAGTATATACAGGATTATAAAACAAAGAAAGGCAACGGAAAACTAATCAACGCCTATCAAAGGAACTTCGCAACAACGCAGGTGTCACGAAATAAATAACCTTTAAACACCAAAGATTTGAACAGCACAGTGAATTCCAGAACTTAAGCAAAGAAATATTCTAACGAATAAAATCTCAACTGCGTTTGAAATCAACAACTTCTGGCGAAATGCAAAGCGCATTCTCCAGCACAGAACAATGCATGCAAATAAAGGCGATAGCCGGAGGGGATAATACTTCCATTGTGGAAACGAGCAAGAGCTTTCATGCATTTTAGAGAGGAGTGAGCCAAGAGGCAAGGAATTAAAAAAACAGTATTTGGACATATGCGCCCAAGCCCCGCCATTGATAGATTAGTCATGCAAAAGTTGAAACCATGGAGACTCGCTTGTGTACCGAAACCTTCAAAGCCAAAGGATGCTTACTCAATTATTCAGAGCCAAAGAATCTCAGAGACGTAATTTCATTGCTCTGAATGTTCCGACCTCCCGGCATTAATGATGCTAAACGACGAAACCCTGGACCACTCGCTTCATGTTGTGAAATCTTATAACAATACTGAGTCAAGTTATTTCTGTATCGCCACTTTTACCCAATTTAAGCATCTCCTAAAGCATCCCTTATATAAGGATTTTCCATCTTGCATGATCATTTACGATTTTCCTTCCTCTTCTCATTTTTTTAATGGCAGATATACACTACGTACTCCTTTTTTTTTTTAGTACACTGTACATACATTGTAATAAAAACTAAAAAATGTGCCGAAGTTTCTTCGGCTCAATCGAGTTTTCTGTACAGCGTATATGCTGTATGAAACTCTCAGCCACGGCCCATGAAACTCTCAGCAGCGGACCATGAAATTTTCACCCACGGCCCGCTGGTGGTCTGTGTTGTTGGCACCTATAGTGGTGCCAGACGCACGATCATAGCTAACTTTAACCTTAATAAAACAAAAACTACTGAGGATAGACGGCTGCAATTTGGTATGTCTGATGATTGGAGGGTGGATGATCAACATACCAATTTGCAGCTCTCTAGCCTCAGTAGTTTTTAAGATCTGAAGGCGGACGGACAGACAATCAAGGCAATCAACATAAACACTTTTCCCAGAACTTTATTCCCCAAAGTGCACAAGCACACAGAAACAAGGGAATAGAAGACAACACGAGCTAGAATAACAATTCAAGTGGTAATGGAATGTGTACTATTTAAAAACTTATCCATCACAGCAAATTCGTGTTTTAGTCTTTCCTGCAAACTTCTTTTCCTTGTCACTTTAACACAAATGTTGCCTTAACCAATAAACCGGGAAATGAATTTTTCACCTCAGAAACTCCCCCCAAAACCACTCTTCAAGTCTCTTAGTGTGTATGAAACTATATAAAAATCAGTATCCTTGCTAGTGAATATCACTACAGCAACATCACACTCATCTCTTACTGGCCACGGAATGAGCTGAGCAATATTTCCCTTTGATCGGTCAGTGCAGTAAGTTTCCGTGTTATGATACAGATAACGCATCGTCGGCGACAGCGTACTCACCTCAACATATTCTTGAAACCGTCATACCAAATGGACCAGCAGCCACACAGTCCCATCCAAAACCAGCAGCATACCAGTCACCAATCAATGAGAGGCCGAGAAGTTCCCATGACCTTCAAGAACCGCCGCCATCTAATCAAAATTGAGATAAGCTGCTAGGGCAAATGTCTGTTTTACACTACCCTTCTCTAAAAGTGGAAAGTTATTATCTGTACGAACTTGTTGGTGCGCACTACGAGCTGGAATCCGGCGCTGCTGTATCCCCTACCTACCCTGCCCAACTGGGGTGGACAAACAGGTTTACAGGAGGAGGGGGTGGATGGGCATGTCTCCCCATTTTACCCCGCCCCAACCTGGGGCGGACAAACCAGTTTGAAGTGGGTGGATCTTGTTTATCCTCCCCCGGGTGACAGTAGGGGAGACATGACAGCCAGTCTTCCCTACTGTCACCCAGGGGAAGACAAACAAGATCCACTCGGATTTTATTATTATAGATGTCTGTAAGTTCCTTAAACTTCCCCGAAGTACTAATCATAGAGGCAAAAACAAGATAATGATTGTCATTAGCATGAAAATACTGCAAACCTTAGATTAAGGTACAGTGTAAGAAAACACTTTCTTGAATTTCACAAAACCTAAGGAAACCAGAATTACACATTTCACCTTACTCCTTTACACATCATGACTGATTGGAAATGCTAGCCGCCTAAAGCTGCATTTCTTAATAATCTACCTCTTCCCATTAGTGTTTTAATGACACTCTTCGGGGAAGGGGGAAGGGTCGAGTAATAGGTGTCCTACTAATACAAGAGTAAAAGAGAAAACCTCTTAATACAAAATGCGCCTTTTATTTTTAATAAAGTGCATCACAAAGGAAAGTGTTGAGAGTAAATGTGGGAAAAATAATGTTAGGCTGGTAAATATAAATCAGAATGATGGAGCAATTAATGTTAATATGGAAGTGCTTGACTAATCCAAATGTTTGTGGGTACTGGTGAAGCAAGAAATATAGAAAGTTGTGTGAAAAGACAGGGAAGGGACTAATCAAAGTGTCCCTACAGAAGACAAGAGGGAATGTTTGAAGGGTTTGTTGAACCAACTCTCCGTTTTTGGAGTTGAGATGTGGATATTAAATGATAATAAAAGAAAAATGTTAAAGTGGAAGAAATGTAATCTTTGTGCAGTAAGTGTAGTGTAGCAAGAACTGAAAGAGTAAAAGTGTGGAAGTTAAGTATATCTTAGTTTAACCAGACCACTGAGCTGATTAACATCTCTCCTAGAGAGGGCTGGCCCGAAAGACTAGATTTATTTTACGTGGCTAAGAACCAATTGGTTACCTAGCAAAGGGACCTACAGCTTATTGTGGAATCCGAACCACATTATAGCGAGAAATGAAATTTATCACCAGAAATAAATTCTCTTATTCTTTCATTGGCCGGTCGCAGATTCGAACTCTCGCGGTCAGCAGAGTGCTAGCTGAGAACGGAACCCACTCTCCCAACGAGGAACTATAAGTGTGGAAATAACCAATAGTGGTAGCAGGTGAAAGGATAGATACATTGTTTCGACATGATTTGGTCATGGGGAAAGAATGGAGCATGATGGATGGGTAAAGAAGCACCGCTTTAAAAGTGTTCCGGAAGAGCTTACTAAAGGTTCTTTGCAGCGTCCCTTCGGCCCCTACCTGCAACCCCTTTCATTCCTTTTACTGTACCTCCATTCATATTATCTCTCTTCCACCTTGCTGTCCACCCTCTCCTAACAACTGTTTCATAGTGCAGCTCCAAGGCTTTCCTCCTGTTACACCTTTCAAACCTTTTACTCTCAGTTTTCCTTTCAGCGCTGATTGACCTCATAGGTCCCAGCGCTTGGCCTCTGGCTTAAACTCTCTTCCATTCCATTCCACTATGAAGAGTAGCCCCGTACAGAAATGTAAATTGACAGTGACGAACAAACTATTGAAAAGAAGGAACAAAAACCATTTACACAGACAATTACAAATATTATAAAAGTGAAGTAAAATAAACAAGACGATTGACACAAATCATGAAGCAATACTCGTGTCTGCCTGTTCAGCAAAAGAATTTGCCTTTTGGATAAGAATGAGGGACCGTGACTCGATGCGCTCACCAGTGTTCCAACCCGAAAAAGAATAAGTTCGAGTCTTGGTGTTGTGCACTTTTACCATAAGACTGCATAGTGACTACGTACCAGGTAAAATTGACAAGTAGATTCTACAAACATATTTCAGCCTAAAAAGCAATAAAAACGATTGCCCACTTGGCTACGATGGTGAGGATGGGTTTATTCCAGCTCTAATAAATATATCTGAATTCGACACGTATACTCTTACGTACAAGAGGTAAAAAACTCTTACCCTTCTCATGGTCAGGTCGAAAACGTGACCTTGTGATTATGGGACGCGGGTTCTTTTCCGCTACCGGACATCATAATTGCTTCATATTTCTTTCACTTGAAGGCAAAGGCTTTGTAGTGACAAGCGTAGCCAAAAGAGCGAAGAATTCCAGATGTTAAGAGGGCATCGTGGCTATTACAATGACATACGTGTCTGGTAGAAAGTGACCAGTAGATTCTATAAGCATATTTAAGCCTAAAAAGTAATAAAAACGATTGTCCACTTGGCTAAGATGGTGAGGATGACTCCAATCCACCTCTAATAAATATATCGGAATTCAACAGATATAGC
>NC_089771.1:20897883-20985383 GCF_040412425.1 Macrobrachium rosenbergii | reverse complement strand
CTCAGAGCTGCAGCAGTAACTGATGAGATGAGCTCACTGCACTCAATTTCTTAATGACTGCTCTCGTTCAAGATTTCCCAAATGACACACCATCAGGATAGGAGAGGTACGGAATTTATTACAAGTTTTAAAAATTGTTTTCTTCGCTCCTCATCCTCGAAGAGTAAGACATTTTACGTGTGTATAGGCTCCTGAGAAGAACCCTGTTGGCCCCTAATCAAATGTTCCGTTTGCGTTTGCATTATTCTTTAACGGTCGCATGCTCATTTAATAAAAAAAAATTATGTTGCTTTTAGGTAACTGTGAGTCATCTACAAATTGCTTCTTATGCACAAAAGGCTTCAAAATCCAAGTAATAAAGCTTTCATACTATTTTCATTTGCTACGCAGATGTTATATATACACATGCTGAAATACGACCGCTAAAATGCTTACTTTATGTCGGTGCTATTACGTTCTTTATTTGCATTAGCAAGGATAGGCCAGGGTGACTTGAAAGAGCAAAGGCTGTAAATACATGCAATGAAAAGCTGTGTTGTTTTAAGCAGTATTTGCATCGTCAACTTTATCTGCTTTACTTTATGAATTTACTCTTACAATGAAAGAAATATATATGTGTATGTATGTATGTGTATGCATATATATACATACATATATAATATATATATGTATATGTATGTATGTGTATGCATATATATACATACATATATAATATATATATGTATATGTATGTATGTATGTATGCAAAGATAGGTGACACAGAAAGAGAAGGTGTAGTGGGCTGATGGAGTAAATACGACAGGAGAAAATCTTGTGGAAAAGAATCTTGTTATTGAAAATACCAAACTACCAACCAAAGGTAATACATAGACAAGTACGCTTGGGAAAGAGAAAATGGTGACGAGAAGAATTTGCTGGATTCTGTAAGAGTGCAGTCTGAATAGATGGAGTCTAAAGAGAATGCAGTCTGGCATAGATGGAGAGTCCGAAGAGAATGCAGTCTGGCATAGATGGGGAGTCCGAAGAGAATGCAGCCTTTCATAGATGGACAATCTGAAGAGAATGCAGTCTGGCATACATGGAGAGTCTGAAGAGAATGCAGTCTGGTATAGATGGAGAGTCTGAAGAGAATGCAGTCTGGCATGGATGGAGAGTCTGAAGAGAATGCAGTCTGACATGGATGGAGAGTCTGAAGAGAATGCAGTCCTGCATCAATGTGGACCTGGCTAAAGTGAATGAAATTCTGGACTGATTTAGGGGATTTGTTAAATGTGGATGAGAGGAGAAAGGGAAACCTGAATGACGCAAAAGAATGACAAGAACAGGATAAGTTTGAGAATGTTTTTTGAAATTAATGATGAGGATTTAAGGTAGGCAATTAAGAGGCTGAAAAATAGAAACTGCCAGCTGATGGGCTGGCAGAGCTATAAGTGAGACGATTCAGCATTGTGAAAATTCAACTAAGTGGCTAACCAAGGTGTAGAAAGTACGTCTGGCACGTTGTACTTGCATTTCTCATCTCTTCCCAGAAATTGTCGACAAGTACCTTTTGTTTATATCTACCATTTATTGTGCTCCAGGTCTCATCCGATACCCAAGGCCTTCCTCTCTTTACCTAAAATCCCAGTACTTCTTTCTCAGCACGCAAATACACATTCCTGAAATTAAGCCAATTTTTACTGATTGCCTGCTCCTCATAAGATTTGGTTTCTGGATCTGCAAATCTGAACTGCCATATATTTACATAAGCTTTTGACGCTCAAGGAAAAGCTTTAACTTATGAAATCCAGATGCTCATTCAAATTTTTGTTATATATAAATGCATGTGAGTATCCTTCACAGGTATACCAATACTGATGTGAAACAGTAAGCCTGTAAACCTGTCATGGTTAAAACGAAAAAAGTTTAACAGTGATGAGGAAAAAAGTACACAAACAAAGTTACCGCAAATTACACATACGGAGTTGAACTTATATTAAACAGGCTATCATAAAGAATGGAAATAAACACTGAAATGACTTGAAACGGGGTTAAAATCATTCTCGATAATTGCGAAATTTATGGATAATTCCGTAAATCCAAATTCCCACTTTAAGCATACAAAGAATAAACTAAATATTACAACTTTTGACGCCCGATAATGACTTCATATTGTAAAGGGCTTCGCAAATAACTGAATTGGAAACTATGTGAAATGGGGCTGAACTTTGGAGGAGTTCGGCAAACAGAATTAGCAAAAAACCTTACATAAGGATTTACTTAGGTAATAAGATGCTTCCACATCACCGTAACAGTTTGTTTTTCGAGAATCCCTTCAAAAAAAGGAAGAAAACTGACGTACTATTTATATGGCTAACAAGGTTAATATTCATTTGGCTAAAAGCTTCAACTTTACTGGTAGAATAAAGTCTGTTACTAAAAATAGTCTCTCTCTCTCTCTCTCTCTCTCTCTCTCTCTCTCTCTCTCTCTCTCACACACACACACACACACACACATGGACAAGATTGTCTATCCGATCTGAAGAAAACAACGGCCAATACCTTGGAATTTCCAATGCAGAAGTATTATTAATTTTTGATCTGATACAGTAGTTATATAGATCGATCGATCGTATAGAGAGAGAGAGAGAGACTCAGATATGAATGAAGAAAGAATGAAGGAGACAAAAATGAATGACCATAAAATTCTGTCTCTCTCTCTCTCTCTCTCTCTCTCTCTCTCTCTCTCTGGCAACTGCCTTCAAGTATCAATCCAAACTTCTCCCTCGTTCCCTCTCTAACAATAATAGATAAGCACTCATCTCACAATTAACTTCATGCACCAATCAACAGCAATCTCTCTCTCACTGGGTAATAACTGTCAATCAGCCATCTCAAAACTATAATGAATTCAACGAAATGATCTGTAATAAACTTGAAGTCGAAAGACCCATACATTAATCAAATCAGGTCACAAACAAGAGATTTCAGGTCGGTTCAAATACTTGAAATAGGTTCTCATTCAAAGCAAATTGTGCCTACATCACTAGACACATAACTTAAATGATAGTATTTGCATTTTTTTTACATATACTTAGATACATGCATATATATATATATATATATATATATATATATATAATAGCCTATATATATATATATAATTACATACTGTATATATAATCATATATATATACACATGTATATCAGATGGAGCCATATAAGTTTGTGTGGATGGTGAGACAATGGAACCGTTGATTTGAGTAAGTATTTGGTGTAAATATACCAGACGGCGGTGTGATAAGAAAAAAGACATAGGCTATAAGTGAAACAAGAGAAGGCTGCATAGTGAACAAAAGATTGGGAAGAAAGCCCAATATCATTATACACACGATATATATATATATATATATGTGTGTATATATATATATACATCATATATATATGCATATATATACACAAATATATATATATGTGTATAAATATATATACATATATACATACATAAATACCTACACACACACACACACATATATATATATATATATATATATATATATATATATATATATATATATATATATATATATATATATATATATATATATAATACTGTGTGTAAATTCTGACCAGTTTCATGACTGGTACACAGTGGTAAAAACATATATGCTAGGGAGGACAGTAGAAACAAACATCCAGGCCGCTGGAAACCAAAAATCCATACCTGAGAGGAGCCATGGGGTAGAGCCACGCACTCAGTTGTGGCTTACGTCAGGTACTCTATTTACAAATCCGATTATCTTTTTTTCCCGTACATTTTACATATTTCTTTTGAAATTAATGGATTCTGTTTATAACAGCCTCGACCGATATTCGTATTTTTATAAAAGACAATCTAAAAATCATCACGAACACTTTTTCCTCTTTTTTTTTTAGTTATATTACACAAATTCCTTATACTTAATTTGTGTACTTTAGTTTTCTTCTTGTCCTTTTAGGTTCAACGTCTCTGTTTCTAAAATGTAAAAAAACCACCATGTTCTCTGCTTCCGCTAAATCAGAAATGAGTCGTTATTTTCCCGAACTGTGGTATAAATGAATTCATACGCATGTATGCACGTGACCTGGGAGAAGTCACCCTTTCGGAAAACCTACCTTTCCACTGTTCAGCTGCCTTATAATTTGCCTGTATTTTTCTATCAGTTACGTTGCTTGAAAAATGACTTGGCAATTTAATCATGTGAGCAAATTGATCTGCTTCTTCCTTCATTTCTTTCCTCTTGATTTTCTCTTTCTTTCAATAATAGCTGATCAGAAAATCATCAAAGAGCAAAATTGAATTTTAAAGTTCTTACAAATAACTCAAGATTTATAGAGGAAAAAACAGCTGTATTGCATGTAAGAAACAACAAATATTACAGGAGCGACAAAAAAGAAATAAGTGAAAGTTTACTTGAGATTTGAATATGACATTCGAGATATTCTTAAAAGAGAAGAAAAAAAAAAGCGCATTCTAGCTTGAATGAGGGCTTCCATGTTTTCGGTCCGGTTTGTTTGCTAGTCTATTTATTAGCAGGATTCCAAATAAAAAAAAAAAAAGAGAAAAGTCTCAGGATTCTAAAAAAAAAAAAAAAAAAAATTCAATGTTCGCAAAAACTCTACCAACCGTGGGCCTTGTTACTCGCAACAAATGATTAGATTTTGGGAGCGATCTGGATCTCGACAAGGGAACTGGAGGGTTGAATTTCTCGGCTTTGGCGGAAGTTTGCGGTCTGTAAAAGCTCTTGCTTCCGCATGCGCATGAGAACGGTCATAATAACTGCAGGAAACAAGTTGACCATAAACTAGAATCAAATAATCGGTGCTTTACCTACAGAAATTAACAGCAAAGCGGAAAAGTAAAAGTTATAAAAATGAAAGCGAACAACCCTATCCGACTGACATAAAAATGCCCCGTTGAAGGATGTTCTCATATCTATACAGGTCTGACCACCACTCCTCTCTCCAAGAACCTTGGCACCTTTTTCAACAATTACGCAAAGGAGCAGGCTACAAGGATCGGGAGCCAAGCCCTTCTCGACGGAGATGAATAGCTGGACTCTTTCCCTAAGAAAAGAATATTCTCCGAGGCGTTATATGTCCAGAAATTTAAAACTACATTGCACATTATCAAAGAGATGTGCAGCAGATCGAGCCTACGGACTACCCCAAAGCCAAATCAAAGTCCTTCAAAAAGAAGGCATCGTGCTTACCCCATACAAATGGGAAAACAAGCACGTTAAAAGAAGAAGAAAAAGAGATGTGTTATTTTTATTCTAAGTGAGGCATTGCTGAATTTCTTTGGTTTCTGTTGATGATAATGGATTAAAATAATGCATCCACTATCATCAAAACATACCACAGAAACCTAGCAACACCTGGTGCCAGATTATGCTTCATCGTTACCAGACACTCCTTCTAGCGGCTAGCCCATCCAACCAGCAGCACATCACAGCCTCCAGCACCTCTACCAGGATCAACCACCCTCCACCAAGTTTGACATCATCAACAATATCAGCTGAAAAGGGTTTAAGTGGGGCAAGCAAGATCCGGTTTAAAGCTCTGACTGCTAGCAACCTCCTACATTATAAAAAAAGGTCGTAGTCAGGCTGCATGATGAGCGCTACGGCCAACATTGCTAGCCGGATATTTGGTATATAAACTGTAGAAATTATGTAACCAATTCTCTTACGCTGTATCGCATTTCACCCCAAGTCCCTCTAACCAACAACTGCCCCCCCGCCCCACACCCGCTCCCCAATGGCTATCGGTACAATTCACAGTTAGCATTAATTTCTTTAAGTCCATGTGAAGATGCCGCAACACTAAAAGTTTGAAGAATATATTCCCAAGCTACAGCCTTATGCATAGGCACAGACATTTCAACAATACAGCTCTGCAGGGAAATTTACTATTATTATTTATTATTATTTCGGTAGATGAAACCTATTCACGTGAAACAAGCACACAGGGGCCATTGACACGAAATTCAAGCTTCCAAAGAATGTTGGTTTTAACCTCCCACCGCAGACCTCACACTACAGCAGTAACTGATCATGGTAGAGAGCCAGTGATTTTTCATCGGCCCCGGGGAGACGCGAACCCGCGACATCTGAGTGGCATGCCACGACACTGAGCACTATACCAGCTTATTACCCAGAAATATCATCAATAATAATAAAGATGAAGTAAACAATCAGCTTCGCCACAGTGATGGGGAAGTTCAATTATAATACCAACAATAACAACAGCAAAAAAAAAATAATAATAATTAATAATACTAAAGAAAATATAAGGCAGAAGAAACGATCTCAGCAATATTAATGGCAAGAGTAAACAGCACCTGCTTTACATATATATGTTGCTTACTTTTGAACTTTCCGTTAATGTGAAGCTGATAGAATGTCTGTTGCCATAGATTCCCTTGGAAAACAAAGTAGAGAACCAGTCACGTGTGTTGGAAAGGGAACGAGTGATAATTTCCGGGAGAGAGAGAGAGAGAGAGAGAGAGAGAGAGAGAGAGAGAGAGAGAGAGAGAGAGAGAGAGAGAATCCCTTTTGGGCAGTGATCGGTTATTTTACAGCAGCATGAGTGTGTGAGATTTCTGGCTAGTGATCTGTTGCACTCCCGGAAAGAGAGAGAGAGAGAGAGAGAGAGAGAGAGAGAGAGAGAGAGAGAGAGAGAGAGAATCCTCACTGGGCAGTGATCGGTTATTTTACAGCAGCACGAGTGAGAGAGATTTCTGGTTAGTGATCTGTTACACTCCCGGAGAGAGAGAGAGAGAGAGAGAGAGAGAGAGAGAGAGAGAAGAGAGAGACAGTTATATTCCAGTTGTATGAGAGAGAGAGAGAAAGAGAATCAGTTATATTCCAGTTGTGTGTGTGTGTGTGTGTGTGTGTGTGTGTGTGTGTGTGTGTGTGTGTGTGTGTGTGAGAGAGAGAGAGAGAGAGAGAGAGAGAGAGAGAGAGAGAGAGAATCAGTTGTATTCAGTTGTGTGTGTGTGTGAGAGAGAGAGAGAGAGAGAGAGAGAGGTAATTTCTGGTTAGTGATCAGTTATATTCCAGCAGCATGAGAGACAGACAAGAGGGGGAAATGACAACTCTCTTGCTAAACAGGTTTGGCGAAAGATACAACGAAACAAATAAAAGAGGAAACAGAATATGACAACGACAGAAACATTAAGAAAAACACCCGATAGGCATCAAGCATGAAACAAGGTTATCAATACCACAATCAGACAACAAGGAAATGTTGACCTTTAGGATTCGTTCTACTTAAAGGCAGGCAACACCAGTTACTGTATATTTCACTTTCAATTTGTCAGTTCACTTTAGTGGTTTCACTCCCGGTCATTCTCACGCTAATTCACATCGTAAATGAATTCTGAAAAATACAGGACTAAAGAGTTTATAGAAAAAGGAAACGAATTTTCCCCTAACCCAATCCTTGTCTCTCCTAACATCTTACTCTCACGTCAATGGGGAACAACTCCATTAGATCATGCTTCTGTCGAGTTAAGCTACATTGCGATAAATTCACTGCTTTAACAAATAATGTCGTAATTCAAGTTCTATCTATCAATGCTCCACAGTTCTACTTCTATCTTTAATCAAGTTGAGTACTTCTGTTTATTTACTAAAATTAATATTTACTTGGTTATGGCTTTCTAATGCAAGACAACGAATATGGAGCATGACATGTGCTAGTTACCGCAAACAGCTGCAACTCTCGTCAAATGTGTTCTGCATATCATAACTTACAACTTCATTACTAGATGGTGTTATATGGTCCAGCAACCCCTGCAAACTAATGATACACACAGTAAATTCACAAATATGAAAACTTATGCAATTTTAAATTAATTGTAAGGGAAGAGATGTTAATCCAGTCCTGAAGACAACGCCACAAAGCAAATATACGCGCTGCCTATTATGAATTGAAGAAAACGCAATGCTTCTCATTTCCTTAGGAGTATACCTGATGGAGAGGGGGTTCCTATTGGTAAATACAAGTTATCAATAATAAGACGGTCTCTACAAGAAATAGCACTGATTTTAACATATAAATAAACGTACATAAACACATACATATTTACACAAAAACACACATTTGTGTACACAAAAACATTTGTGTATATATATATGTATATATATAGTATATATGTATATGCATTAAGCTACAAATATCGTTTCATGTGCAATTCGCCCTACTAAGGGAATATCACCGAAGGGAAATTATACTTGATAAATGATTCGGTACCTGGGAGACTTTGTGTTTGTGTACATAAAATGTCATGGTGATATGATATGATATGAAACGATATGATATATGATAAGATATGATATGATATGATGTGATATCTATGGGATATATATATATATATATATATATATATATATATATATATATATATATATATATATATATATATATATATATATATGCTGTTAATCTACTTTTCTTCTTGATAAATCTTAAGCATTTGTTGAATTGGAGCAACAAAACACATGGCTAACCATACAATGGGCAAGAACGTAACAACTTTCCACCGCTCCATCGTACAAACCAAAAACATATCCTCAATTGGCTTTTCGCCTCAGCTTCCTCCTGTTCGTCTCGTATTTGAACTCGCCAGTCCCGCAGCTAGCTCACTGGTTGCTATCATCCTTATGATTGAAGTTGCTTTCTGGATGTAGTTTTACTTATCCTTCAGTGCATACTTTTAACTTAAAATTCGTGGAACGAGAATAAAATCAATGATAAAAGACCGCATAATACTGGTAGAAAACTGACAAAAATATTTGGTATAAAAGACAGTATAATATTCGTAGAAATCTGACATTATTACTCGGTATAAAAGACTGTATAATATTGGTAGAAAACTGACAATATTATTCGGTATAAAAGACAGTATAATATTGGTAGAACACTGACAATATTATTCTGTATAAAAAAGACCGTATAATATTGACAGAAAACTGACAATATTATTCGGTATAAAAGATCGTATAATATTGACAGAAAATTTACAATATTATTCGGTATAAAAGATCGTATAATATTGACAGAAAATTGACAATATTATTCGGTATAAAAGATCGTATAATATTGACAGAAAATTGACAATATTATTCGGTATAAAAGACCGTATAATATTGACAGAAAGCTGACAATATTATTCGGTATAAAAGACCGTAAAATACTGACAGAAAGCTGACAATATTATTCGGTATAAAAGACCGTATAATACTGGTAGCAAACTGACAGTATTATTCGGTATAAAATTCAGTATAATATTGGTAGAAAACTGGCAACATTATTCGGTGTAAAAGAGAGTATAACATTGGTAGAAAACTGACAATATTATTCGATATAAAAGACAGTAAAATACTGGTAAAACTGACAGCATTATTCGGTATAAAAGACAGTAAAATATTAGTAGAAAACTGAAAATATTATTCCGTATAAAAGACAGTAAAATACTGGTAGAAAACGGACAATATTATTCGATACAAAAGGCTCTATAATATTGGTTGAAAATTTGCAACATTATTCTGCGAAAATCTCGATAACTTGCAACAATATTGAATGCTTTTATTTCTAACACTCTTAACTGACGAACGCACAATCTGACAAAGCCTTATTAACCGACTGACACGTGATTATTTATTCACATGACTCTAATTGACAAGTTCGACAAAAAGTCATGAATAATGATCACGTAAGGGGAATGGAGCTTTCACGTCATTATTTAATGCAATCAATGATGACAGCCAATACTGTCTAAATTCAAATATTCCCAGGATGTCACCAACTTTCCTTTTAAACTTTTAAATGTGAATGCTAATATACTTAACCACACACAAACAATAAAACCCATATACATACACATATATACATATATATATATATATATATATATATATATATATATATATATATATATATATATATATATATATATGTATATATCATTAGTTATACATACTGTATATTATTAATGTATGTATGTATGTATGTATGTAATATATATGTATGTATGTATGTATGTATGTATGTACGTATGTATGTATGTATGTATGTATTTAAGGAATATCAACTGATACTTCTGGATATTGTTGTTAGCCCAGTACCCATTTCCACTTTAGATGCGACGCACTATAGCCAACTAGGCTAAATATCAAATAAATAAATCACTGCTGAGGTTTTCAAAAAATATGCCCAGGTTTTCTTGCTTGTGAAGCTAAGGCTCCATAAAACTAAACCACAAGGCCCATATATAAACACACACACACACACACATACACAAACAAATACATATATATATATATATATATATATATATATATATATATATATATATATATATAAATAAATATATATATATACACTATATATATATATATATATATATATATATATATATATATATATATATATATATATATATATATATATCAAGTCACTCTATTAAATCGGAATACTACTGAGTGGTAGGATACAGCACTACCTGGGGACTGATGCCCCATGAGATACAAGGGGCATGGGTTTCAGCTGCGTCATATTCCAAGGTAGAGGAGGGAGAGCCTAGTACAGGGTTGTCAAGTTCTTGCAGGTGGATATTCCTACTAAAGTTATGGCTGCGCCTCTTTCTACTGAGGCCAAAGACAAAAGGCCAGACTATATACTGAGGACTGCTATCAACAGCTACCACAGTGTTTGTAAGCGGTATAGCCTGCATACTGCTGCTATATGGAGAAAAAAAATTATATCTTAGTTTAACCAGACCACTGAGCTAATTAACAGCTCTCCTAGGGCTGGCCCGAAGAATTAGATTTATTTTACGTGGCTAAAAACCAATTGGTTACCTAGAAACGGGACGTACAGCTTATTGTGGAATCCGAACCACATTATAACGAGAAATGAATTTCTATTACCAGAAATAAATTTCTCTAATTCTTCATTGGCAGGTCGGACAGTCGAACGCTGGGCCAACAGCGTGCTAGCCGAGAGCTCTACCCACCCCACTAATGAAGAACTTGTTATATGGAGAACCACTGGCTTGGAGTTCAGATATAATACACCTCACGAGAAGTAAGTGTCTAAAGCGTTGTGGACCTTCGTGGCAAGAAATGATCCCTAAATACAGACTGACAAATAAGCTGTCTTCCGCCATTCACATCTATTCATCACGGTTCACTTTTACGCCAAGTTTGACAGAAATCTCTTCAGCTATGTACGAGGAATTGCGATGCTATGGCAGGCGTGTCAGACAATGACAGGCACACAAACATGATCTTTCAAGCACTTCGATGCCCGAAGGTCTACCTTTCTATCAAGGAAAGGAAAGTCTGACAAACACAGAACAACATACGGACCAACACGTGCAAAATTTCCCTTCATGCACATCTGTACATAAGTCTGCCTTCATACTAAGACTGCCTGTGTCTCTCTAACTGTGCAGCTGTGATGACAAGGTAAGACTGACAAACTGACCGACAAACATAGAGAACGATCTCCCTTCATGTACATCTATGCATGATAATCTACTTTGTATGATGTTTGACTGAAATAATAATACAGAATATTTCAGCTCAGAGACATAAAGACTGAACAATTGCACTGATATACTGTTTAACAATATAATAATAATGACATACATTTTTCACCTCCACACTATACTCAAATGTCGTAAGGAAGTATTATGGCATCAGTATAAAAAGGTTTAGTCGAGTGTTCAAAACTAATAAACAACTATTCTAAAATAATAATAATAATAATAATAATAATAATAATAATAATAATAATAATAATAATAATAATAATACCACCCGTAGTCAACATAAAATGGTAGCCATGGGTTAGCTAACGTTACTGAATCCAATTCACAGTAGGAGACAATTTACTATAGATACTGTATTATTGCTTGTCAATAAGGGAGATAGTAACAAAATCAAATGAGAAAATAAGAAACGCAAAGAGAAATTAAACAGAACTGTACTGAAAAACATAGCAGGAACATAAACAACAGAACATGTTTAATGTTGCCGCCTTCAATGCCTTGTAATGCCTGATAAGTATGTATGTACTATACTATATATATATATATATATATATATATATATATATATATATATATATATATATATATATATATATATGTATACATAGTCACAAACAAACAAAATTACGTGACACAATTGTGCAATATGCTTAATCTGACTACTGACTAAGTGTGTGAAGCGGCTCAAAGGCTCTGAGTTACTTTCACGCTAGGGAATCAACTCAGATTTAGCAGTAAAAGGACAAATGTAGCGATGATTTCAGTCTTACTTTTCTCTACAGCTACTGGTATGATTGTATACATGCATATTTGGACACCTGAGTATATGTGTGAATTGTTCGCAGTTATTTATTCACTCTCTACAACAGTTCAAACGAAATATAACCTATCTTCTAAACCAAGTAATACAAAAAATTCACCAAAATCTACAATGGAAAGAAACAAAAAGCTGAGTTTGAATTTGATACAGAATTTAGGCCAAAGGCTAAGCACTGGGATCTATGAGGTCATTCAGCTCTGAAACGGAAATTGACGGTAAAAGGGTTAAAAGGTGTAACAGGAGGAAAACCTCTTAGATGCACTATGAATCAATTGTTGAAAGAGAATATGAAAGGAGGTGCAGTAAAACAAAATGAAAGGGGTTGCAGCTAGGAGCCGACGGGACGCTGCTAAGGACCTTAAGTAATGCCTACAGTGCACCACATGAAGTGCACTGACGGCAGTACCCCCCTACGGAGAAAGAAAAGCTGAGGATAAGCCTTGCACACAACAGATTAGATTAGAGTTATACCCTTCTGTGCCAGAAGAATAATTTCGGGGCTAGCAAAACAAATCAAGATTATCTAACTGTCAGTACCCACTAAATAAAGATGGACGGCAGTTAAGTAACAAAAGCTACCCTCAGGAAAACAAAACCGCTCACACTGGATGACTGACAAGGGAAAATCCAGCCGCCCTGAATTGTGTGATTGATAAGACTAAATATAAAGCCATGCTACATGAAAATATAGCCTGCCTGGTCTTATGGTTGATCACGTTTCATTTCCGAAGTCTACTTATTTGGAAAAAAAAAAGGAGCGCTATACCTACTTGCCGTTACCCATTCATTTTACCAATCCATAGACTATTTTCCACCGTAACATAATTTCAGGTGGCTCTGGTACTTTGCCAATACGAAAAATTTGACTCGGAAAAAAATATACATCTACCTTCGCGTATGTTCGCAAGCTCTAAAAACTATTTTGAAATTGCCTACTAGGGTTATTATTATTATTATTATTATTATTATTATTATTATTATTATTATTATTATTATTATTATTATTATTATTATGTATTATTATTTCTGCATAGGTAGTTATGTTCTTGGTATTGCTTGTTTGTCCGTTAGCAGGATTATGCAAAACGTGACTGGGAACTAACTATTAAATGTTAGGAAAGGCACGATTGTGACTTTTTGGCGGAAGAGACCTTTTGGTGTTAAAATGTTTCAGATAATCGCAGCATAATAAACTGAAGCTTTATGCGCCGTTACCTTAGCTTTTTGTCACCATCTCAAATGACTGACTCAAAGAAAGTCTGACCTCGTAATGCTCTATTTCGTTTGAATAAGAACTTCTAATAAGATTTATGTAAATGTATAAAAAAAAACTAATTTTCCTACGCAGAAGATGCGTTTCCGCACACATTATGTGGTGATCAATATGTAGTTATTTGGAGCGACGTTTTTAAAACTTGATAGCTAACCTACAAGAACACGGATACCCTGCCAATAACTTTCACTGAAAATTTACTATGAATCTTTCGGACTTGATGGAACGGGGGAAAAGGGTGAAATCTCAACCGTCCCCATCTGAGATCATCTCACATCTTTTATTCAAGACTCTTCCTTTCCCTCCCTCTAAAGTTGATGTGTCTAACGGTTTTTATGTGCGAGAGTATAACGGGCAAATGTGTACCTTGAATTGCCTTGATTTTACGTTAATAATAATAATAATAATAATAATAATAATAATAATAATAATAATAATAATAATAATAATAATAATAATAATAATAATATAATAATAATAATAACGAATATTCTTTTCCCTCCCTCTGAAGTTGATGAACCGTGTTTTACTTGCGCGACAGTAATTAAACAACCGGGTATCTTAAACGTCCTTGATTTTGCAAATAATAATAATAATAATAATAATAATAATAATAATAATAATAATACAAGTGGGCGGACTTCAGCCGACGCAGCAATAATAATAATAATAATAATAATAATAATAATAATAATAATAATAATAATACAGGGTGGACTTTTCAAGAAGAAGAAGAAGAAGAAGAAGAAGAAGAAGAAGAAGACGGCGACACTAAGAGAACACAAGACTCCGCCGTCAGATTTTGTTGTCAGGACCCAAACGAAATATAGCATTACGAGGTCAGACTTCCTTGAGTCAGTCATTTGAAATGGTAACAAAAAGCAACGGTAACGGCGTATAAAGCTTCAGTTTATTACGCTGGGATTATCTGAAACATTTCAACACCAAAAGGTCTCTTCCGCCAAAAAGTTACAATCGTCTCTTTCCTAACATGTAATCGTTAGTTCCCAGTCACGTTTTGCATAATTCTGCTAACAGACAAACATGCAATTAATAATAATAATAATAATAATAATAATAATAATAATAATAATAATAATAACCTAGTAGCCTATTCGAAAATTCCCATTTCAGATTCCTATAACAGACTAACAAAAACATAAATTCATCCACTCAGTTATTGAAGAGTATTCATCTGAAACGCTATACAGATACCAAAGACGGAATAACACGAATGCCATTGACCAGAGGAGATGCACTTAAAAGCTGAAGGATCTTTCAAAACCACATTGACAAAAACTGCAACTACTTAAAATCAAATATGGGTATTATGCACCAGAAGATTATTACCCCCAAGTTCGACTTTCCGGCAACATTGAAATAAGTACGTAACTCATCCGGTTTTGCACTCGAGTCCAAGATAATAATTTGACACGTTATTTTCCGTCGGTGTTTTGCTCCCTAAACAACTGAAATAGCAACAGCCAGCTTAGGATTTGTGTTAGTTTGCGAATGGTTAGTTAATACTAATTTATCATTAGATTAAACATCGAGCCTTTTAATTACAAATGCTATCAGCAGCATTTTTTAAAAATACACAAGGGCTACATAAAAAGCATAATGCATTCTTGGCTCATAATGGAAATCAGAATACAGCCTTGGGATAGAAATACAGTAAAAGTAATGATCCTCCATTACTGGTTCTGTAAATAAACTCAATCCTGCGAATCGCCAGTCTTTGTAAAAGCTCGTCCACTTTAAGCTTCAAGCCTATTGAATCGGAAGGTCATACAAAAAATAGCTATAATCGGAACAATGCTGCATCTTTATTCTTTCTAAAAAAAAAAATGCTTCATTCGCTCAGAGTAAGCCTTTAATTAATCATCATCATCACCCTTGTTAAAAAATCTCTTCTGCTAAATTGACATCAAAGAGATTACGAGATTACAGTAGAAAACCTGGAAAAAACGAAATCTCTGAAAAATCGTATCCTTCTGGTAAAGGCAGCTTCATACACTTACAAACAACATCGCATCAGCAAAACACTACCCATTTACAGAAACTGGCGTCACTTTATTAACAGCCTAATTATTTTCATCATCTTGTGCGGCATTTTTCCTTCAAGCATTTAAAACAAAAGATGGGCTTTTCACGTTTCTTTTATACAAGGCCATTTCTTGTTAATGGAGCTGCAAAATGATGACTCATCAAACAGGTTAAAAAGGGGGTATTATTGTGTTTTCTGAATGTACACACCTCATGATACCTTAAATGACCAGGAAGTTGGGCAATAACCTCCTATATACCATAATGCTAAACCCTATAAGGATTGCCTTGATACTATTTTCTAGGTATACCATAATGGTAAACTTGAAAGGAACTACGCTAAAAAATAGAAAATGTGGAAGCTGAAAGGTTACAAATGCCAACGAAAAATTCGGGCATCATACCGAATATCTTTCTTGTTCATTTACTCATGTAATCATAATTTCTTGTGTTTGTCTCCCCACTGCATAAGTTCCACTGGAATGAATCTCGTGTAAACTTCCAATTAATTATCAAATCAAGAAATTCAGCTGGCAGTTATTATAAAATGAGAAACGGGCAAAATATGATAACGTATTTTAAGACAGCTGGGCTAGATTTTTAACAACTGTCTGAAGTAGTTAAAGAATGTGCGGACAGTTTTTAACGAGATTTGTAAAGACGCAACTAGAGCGTACCGAAGTGACTAGAATACATACTATAAACATCTACACCACTAACATATGTCGAAGGTTTTCTCCAAATAGATGGGGGGCTGAGTTTCATATTTAGCTTTACTTTGATAATGCACGTCATTATTCAATAGCGATACGTTGGGCATTTTTTTTTTAGCTGGGCTTTAAAAAGGGGATCCATATTCAACACATTTTTAAATTAAAAAGCACCTTCAGCATTGAATTGGTACATCAAATATTTTTGTCTTCCACTGTAAGTCTACAGATGTGGCCAAGGTAAAAGAAATTGTGATATAAATGCATATCCAGATTCTGCAAGTATGCCTCACAGCTACTGGGTCTAATTAGCACGAAGGTCTTCAGATGATGGGTGTATATCACGTTAAAAACCACTTAAAGTTACAATGACGTTGACGTTTTCTTTGCTCAAGATAAGTGTGTAACAGAGGAGTATTCTAAGTTTGCTCCTTTTAAAACTCCCTTTGTTACTGCTTGGCCTCCATTCAACAGATCAAAATTGCCCTACAATATTTACTTCACAACATAGATGCCTGCGCTGTCACACCATATTCAGAAACCCTTTATCAACAATGGGAAACAATCACTGAAATTGATCCCTTGTAGATTATTTGTTGGCTGACGAGACGAATGTCAGGAGAATTCTGGATCATCAGTTAAATAACTGTTAACCTGTATTCTGCAAGACAATGTCTCCCACAGAGGAACTTGAATTTGGATCACGGATTTTCCACTCTTGAGACGGGTCATTTCAAGAGTTCAAGTTTGATGCCATAAATTTCTCAAACATAGTTGTTGAGACGGGTCATTTCAAGAGTTCAAGTTTGATGCCATAAATTTCTCAAACATAGTTGTTAATAATTAGTCACCTTCCACATGCTTGCGTAATAGAAGACATCTATCAGAACTGGGATTCTGATCTGTGTTAACTGGTTTTATAATCCCGTGAATCTTAAGACAGTGGAGCGAGCATACATATTGAATTAAAAGGATTTCTTTATCTGAACATTGCTCTGGACAAATAATTCACAGCGAAATAAGTAGTGCATCTACTCTACTCGAGATTAGGCTAAACCGAGATTCGAGAAAATTATCTGGGCCTAGATTGCATGACAAATCTGCCAAGGGTATCTTTATTCTTTAATCTACAATTATGGACAGACAAAATATACTATCAACATACCGCGTTAAACCACGTCAGTGCATAGATGGATGATCACTGAATCAACGAGGACGCTGCCAAATAAATTCCCGTAGCCAATCTTTTAGGGAAAGGTAAAGCTTACGAGACCATGAAAAGCTAGCGCCTTGTAAACAATTCACTCAGAAAAGAATTTTTAACAGTGCTTAAAGATACCCTAAAAGTAAAACGCTTACAGCAGGTAGGCTATGTTTGCTCATAAACAAACATCATTCTTCACGGCATGGTTGTCTAAGCGGCCGGCTAATGAGGAATTAGAGGAATTTATTTCTGGTGATGGAAATTCATTTCTCGCTATACTGTGGTTCGGATTCCACAATAAGCTGTAGGTCCCGTTGCTAGGTAACCAATTGGTTCTTAGCCACGTAAAAATAAATCTAATCCCCCTTCGGGTCAGCCCTAGGAGAGCTGTTAATCAGCTCAGTGGTCTGGTTAAACTAAGATATACTTAACTTTGTCTAAGCGGTAACACACACATGCTGGCGCCTGAAAAGAAAGCTTCCTCACTGATTTATCTTTCGGATACAGAATTGCAATGGCAACATAATCCAAACATTTAGAGGAAATCGAATAGCCGTTGGTCGTTGGGGTTGTGAGAATAAAAATTTTGCTATTTAATGCATTCACTTCAGTGATGTAAACTTGAATACAAACCATTCCATAACGTCCAACGTAACTGAAAAATACAAAACCGACCACAAAACGTAGGCAAAAATTGATGAAATTAACCTATGAATTGTCAGATAGCAACATTATGCATCAGTGAAGGACAGGTTAAAATAAACCAAAAGGAAATCCACATCGACAATACTGCACTCATGATGCTTCACATTAACAGTTGGTTTATGACCACATAAATAGGAAAAGGTCAATACGGAACTACCATAATGAACAAACCTATATAGCTGGGGTTTTTAACAATTGAGAGAGAGAGAGAGAGAGAGAGAGAGAGAAAAAGAAATATCTTATGACTGGTTGCACACCAGTGGAGTGAGGATTACCTCGTCGAGGCTCTCCTGTTTGGATGGTAAACATCTTGACAGAGTAATGAATACTTCACCTAATTTCCTCCCCCTCTCTCTCTCTTTCTCTCTCACACACACACACACACATAACACACACACACACACACACACACCAGAAGCGACCGACATCAGCCGTCTAACCACTAGGTACATAATTCATTCCTTACGTTGACAGTGGCACACCTGATGTTAAGGGAACGCGCCAATGTCGCTCCTCGAGATTCGAACACTGGTCATCCATTTGAGAACTAGATAAGCTACCACTAAGGTAAGAGGCCACTGAGAGAGAGAGAGAGAGAGAGAGAGAGGACTGTACGAACGAGAAATCTTTAATATGTGAATTCCATTGCCTGCAAACGGTAATCAGTAACTGTTGCCTCAAGTTCATTTACTTAATGAGGATCCATTCAGAGGACACCAAGTTTCCTTAGCAAAGTGGAAACTTGGAGGACGGATTGTCTTGCAAAGTAAGGTGGCAACACCCACGAAAATGTTCATGAAGTTATGGTGAATAGTCCGAAAGACATAAAGAGGGATGATTTGATATATGGTGCAGGTAAGACAATTTATTAGTCTTAAAATGCCTACTTTTTTCTCATCTTACGTATTCATAAAAAAATACGCAGACTATTTACCAGGAAAAACGGGATTATTGAAAACTTGCGTTTTTTTTTTTTTTTTTTTTTTTTGCAAAGATTTCGTGTTCGCCCAAGTGTGTCTTTCAATAAACATATAAAAGATTTTGACGATTTACATAAAATTTTGAGGAGGTATGGATTACAGGACAAGAATACGATAATAGGTAGTATCCTCATCTAATTTGATTGCGGCCATTAACATTGTAATACAGATCGATGTTTCGCATTTTATTCCGCTAATTTCTACAACCAAATGACAAGTTCTTGTTGTGAGAATTCAACCACTTGTGTAATGAAATTCTCTCAACCATTCTTCTGTTTCATGCGGATCGAAACTACTGCTTGGACTGATGTGTCATAAATTACTTTGGACCTGGACCCGGCACGTGCGCTCTGATCTTTCTAGTTCTCCTAATGGTCCTGTTAGTGGCCTCAGTATCCCTAATTGTTTTCTTTACTGCTACTAACGGTAGTAGTCGTATGATCAACAGGCAGGTTATATCATTATCTGTCTTTGCTGAAAATTTGAAATCCTAATAATCTCGAGAGGAAGTTGAAATTAACATAACAGTATGGTAAAAGGTGCCATTTGGCGTCCTGAACATTTGGCGTCCTCAAGAAAGGGTGTCATTATTATTATTATTATTATTATTATTATTTTATTTATTTATTTTATTTTTATTTTATTTTTATATTTTGCTGGAGAAAACAACATGCATATATAAAAAGTATGTACAAGTAGAGGTAAAAGGTGCCATTTGGCGTCCTGAGTCCTGAATATTGTCCTCAAGAAAGGGGTGTCATTTAGCATCCTCATTATTATTATTATTATTATTATTATTATATTTATTTTATTATTATTATTATTATTATTATTTATTTTAATTTTTATATTTTTGCTGAAGAAAATAACCTGCATATATAAAAAATTATGTAGTAGGGTAAAAGGTATGTATGTATGTAAAACGTTACATGACTTTATCTTTCTAAATGTTGTTGAAGTCGCCTGTTTTATTATTATTCACATACATATTATCAGCTATTATTATTAATATTATTATTCATTATTAAATTATTATCTATTTTATTTTTAAATTTTTCTCTCAGAAAAGATAATAACATGTATCACTATATAAAAATTATGACACACAGACACGAAAAGAGAAGTTGAGTGATTGAATATTATCGTGTCCTCAAGAACTCTCTCTATTTGGCTCCAGCGTCTTAAGAGAATTATTATTATTATTATTATTATTATTATTATTATTATTACTTATTTTATTTATACATTTGTTATAGAAAATTATACATGTATATAGTTAAAAAAGGGATGGAGTAGGGTAAATCGTGCCATTTGCTGGAAATTCCCTGAACATTTGTTAGTAGGGTAAAAGGTGCCATTTGGCGTCCTGGAAGACCTGAACATTTGGAATCAAGAAAGGGTGTCGGTTTGGCGTCCCTATAAATATAATTATTATTATTATTATTACTCTTATTATTATTGAAGACAGATTATCAATTTTTTGCAGAAAAAATAACATGCCAGGCCAAAATTATAGGAGACACGTGGTAAAAGGCTTCAGGCAGGGCCTGCCCATTGATATCGAGTGAGAAGCAGTGATACCGATTTCACATATTGACTCAGTCAACCTCTGGCGTGGCCTAAAAAGAGTGCAACCACATATAAACTATCTGATTTAATCCCACCTTCTGACGATAAGTGTGGCTGGAACTTAGAGGAGATTTACCTGCAGCACTGGCGTGTTTCCTACATCATAAGCGAAATGTAATTTCCTCTCTGCACTCTCATCTGTTTTCCAAATATATATATACGCCATATATATATATATGAGGGCAAGAATAAGGGCCTATATGATATATATACCCCCCATATCAGTGATGTTTGTAAACATATAAAACTCTGAGATCATATTAAGTGATCGTCAAACACAAAATAAGTATGTACATATATTTGTGTACATATATATATCTAGATAGATATATATATATGTGTATGTACATATATATGTATTACAAAACACTCACACATTATATATTTATATTTCGCAAAATGTATATAAATCGCTATTTATATTCAAATTAATCTTGCGTATTAATTCCGTTAATAAGTATTCAACTTCTTAATGAAAATGCAGTCCGTTATTGAAATTCGTGAAAATAAAGACAAAGTAACAAGCACTTTCGTGTATCCACGAAAAAAGATAATTTATAAACCGAATCTAAATAAGCACAAGACACACACACACACACAGGCTCATGAAAAGAAGTTGAGGATTGAGCATTTTCGACCTTGGCTGGAATCTGCACAAGACTGGCACATGCAGTGTCTCCAGAGAATCCCCTGGCCTCACTTATAGAGCCTCGTCTTCTAGCGGAGCTATATTTATTTACACATATAACTATACATAATTATACATACATTTAATTACGTGAGTGCGATGAAGAATATTTAAATCATTTTTTTCTCTTTTTTTTGGCCTTTGGATCCTAACAATTCCTGAAGACTGAGCAGCTCAGTGGAGACGAAAATGTCTCTGAACTTAGGAGATCACGTGTCCGATTACAAAACTTGGGATAAATCAAGACAGTCTCCGTATGGAGTGGACTCTCCTTCTATGCTGAAGACAGATGATCAATTTCAGAAAACGAGGCTTGCTGCGCCAACGCAGACGTAGGAGACATTTATACGGAAGAGCTTCGGGGTAGTCGAACAACTGATACCCGGTGTGGGGAAGAGGATACCGATTTCACATATTCATCAGTGGCAACATCTGGCGTGGCCTAAAATCCTGTAAGTGCAATGCCTACCATATATGCGAAATTGATTTTCCCACCTTCTGAGGATTGTAGTGTGACAGGACCTTACGCATCGAGGAACACCTTCAGCACTTTATGGTTGTTTCCTACGAAATTTAAGAAGAATAATGCAGAACACCCACCAAATCCAACAAATACCTGAAAACGACAACCCTGAGAATGGAGATGCCCCTGATGAGCGAGGCGCCCTTCGAGACAATCCCCGACTACGACAGAAAAGAGTAGATAATGACATCATTCATCCGCAGCCCAATAGCAGCCAAACTACCGATGATGTCAGCCGGCATGACATCACGCAACGGCAGGCCAATGGGAACGCTGGAATGAATGACATTCCCAGGTTGCGAAGATCTGTCAGGATCGAGCTTCGCCGCAGAAATTTCTTTTCGTGTCGCTGGACTGCAACCAATCAGAATTCGCCATTTTGACCCCCTCTGAAGCCCGTGTATAAATTGGAAGGGGACCTATAATTTGCCAGTCCTCCAATTAGCTCCTTGCTGGAGAATGACAGAAGAGTAATTCAAACGCGTGCGGCAACAATTGTAAAAACTCGACTTCTATAGAATATATAAAGAAGCAGAATCCAGATTTTGACTTTTCCCTATGAAATGACATACATATAGCGAGCGCTGCATAGCACGCACCATACATACAGAAGTCCGCACATACCTTAAATTTGTCTACTACAAATAAATGCAGCCGAAGCAGCACAATATTCAAAGAACCTAAAAAGAATAATGGTCTAATAATAATAATAATAATAATAATAACTAATAATAATAATAATAATAATAATAACTTTAGACATAAATATTCCCTACTCTGAGACATCAATGTTCAAGGGACATAAAATGGCACCTTTGCCCTACTTACTATGTTTTTATATATGCATGTTATTTTCTTCAGCAAAAATATAAAAATAAAATAAATAAATAAATAATAATAATAATAACTAATAATAATAATAATAGTAATAATAATAATAATAATAAACTGAGGATGCCAAATAACACCCTTTCTTGTGGACGCCAAATGTTCAGGACGCCAGGACGCCAAATGGCACCTTTTACCCTACTCATAACTATTTTCATAAACTTCAGCTCGCTTCTTAAAACTATTTAAAAGACAGGAATGTGATAACATTTTGAGAGTACGTAGTTTGAACCACTGTAATGAGTACGCCAAAACACACGTCTATTATAGCGGTACAGCAATGCAACAATGCGTATATCGATAATTAACAGTGGAATGATACTTATGTCCAACACAAAAAATGCTTCCCTTTGCAAAAAATAATTTTATGATTTTAAAAATTAAAATAGGTGCGAAAAACATAAACGGATGAGAATAAAATCTTTATCTACTGTAAAGACAACTGACCCATACAATAATGAAAACAACCCACTCCACATCGTCAATCACAAAAACATCATTACAAACAAAAATGTACACTAGAATTTATGATGCTAACACCATCAAAAGGTCGAAATGGGACGTATCGTCTCGAAGCTTCGTCATTCTGCCTCCTTTTTATGGCAACTGGCAGGAGAGACTGTCTCGGCCTAGACGTAGGTTTAATTAATGTAGACTATCTTTGTTACACAAAATAATGGAATACAACTTCATTTTAAGTAGTTCGATTATATCAATCAAGAAAATCGATAATAACATATTAATTTGAAAACAGCACTCCTTTGCCAACAATTGACTGAAAACACCCGTTAAAATCGGTTCCAAAATAATTCAAGATTATCTTAAGATAACAATCATTTGTAATTACATCTCAGCAAAGCATTTAAATACTTCGAAAATTCAATTTAGTAAAAGACGTGATATATGCAGGAATACAAAAATCTTCCAACTCAGGAAGGATAAGAAAGAGGAAGTTTCTTGGTTAAGTAGGATCAGGCGATCGTTCTCAAAGTGAGGAACGAAACGAAATAAAATACAGTAATGGGAGACAGTCTTTTGACACAATTTTTTTTTTATCTTCCCTGTGAACTCAATCGCATTAAATCATCGTCTTCAGTCTGGTATATCAATCATATTCATATAGATAAATGCATCCGTCTCCCATCATGCTATGTGGCAGCCAAGTAAACAATTTCTCTATAACCAATAGCTTTTCCTGTATCATCGTCTTCAGTCTGGTATATCAATCATATTCATATAGATGCATCCGTCTCCCATCATGCTATGTGGCAGCCAAGTAAATCATTTCTCTATAACAAATCGCTTTTCCTGTATCATGATTTAATTTCAAACCAAGGGTTCCGGGCAGCTTTCATCTGAACTTAGGAATTCCAGTCGATGTGTTACCACTGTAGACTATTTGGAACTCTAACAGCCAGAGGAAACATACATGATCAACTTTAGGGGCAATTCTCTTCCTCTGTAAGACGCGCAAATGTTTCTTTCCGAATGTTGATGGATATTTTCCATTTTTTTTTTTTTTTAGGTTTTCACGGAATTTTCTTACAAAGACACATTTACTATTAATAAAACTACAGTAACAGCCTAATCCCCATGAAAACGACGAAACAAACGAAACCGACTTAGCTATGAGAGAGTGAGACAAGGCCAACGGGATATCATGACCATTAACTATGATAACCTCACATACTACACTTCTTACCAAATGCAAAGACATGAGAAACGAAGAAAACATGAAGAACTATAAGGTCTTTCTCTCTCTTTCTCCCTCTCCCCCACGTCCCTTGTTTCTTCTTAATTCACCTCAAATACGAGACTTTACTAACGTTTACTGCGGTTCTCCCCGTGCATAAAATGCACTTGTGTGTCTTTAAAGGACGGCTGTTCTCGTGACAGCCGTCGTATCTCATGACTTGATAGTGACATTCCTTTTATGGCCTCCTACGTGAAGCGGACTTCATCTATGCAGTTGTCAGACTTGGCTCGTATGCACGTAAAGCAGTTTCTTTAAAAGCAAAAACTCGACCGATACTTCTGGCCTGACCATAAAAAAATAATTCACCTCCAACTTTGTTCCATTATATTATTCTCAAGTACACATCGCCGTAGGTCATCTTGAGTCTTATCGCTTAGCCTATGCCCAAGATTGCTATTTACTGACAGTTATGAGAGCAGGGCACAAAAACCTCCCGTCGGTAGTGTTAATTATACCCCTCAAACACTCCCCCTCCCAACACCCTTCAAAGAACATCCAGCAATTTTCCCACTCTAATGACCAATTTCCAGCGCATTTTGTAAAGTTAAAGATGAGTTATTTCATTAAAAGACTGGAAAATAAAGGTCACAAATCCCATTAATGGGTGCCAGTAATAATTTGAAATTAATTAATTAGTTAAATCATTATTACTCTTACATATATACAGAACTCCTACGGCGGCAGGAAAGATCCGTAACCATGCAAGTTTGTTAATTACTACTTAAAAAAATACTTGGTATGGCCTACTGTTCTTCCTGCAGTCATAATAATAATTGGCAATTATTTGACTCCTCTCTCATTGTATTCTTGTCGTTTCCGAGGAAGCGTCGAGACCTGCCGATGACAGAAGAGTCAGAGATTTCTGTTAGAGCCAGACGGCAGTGTGAGCCAGTCTTGAGTATGAGCCAGTCTTCAGTGTGAGCCAGTACGAGCCAGTCTTCAGTTGAACAAGTCTTCGACAAGTGACACATATACGGCTCTGCTAATTTTACACTGAGTCTAGGGTTCCTTTTGAGGCATTTGTACAAACCCTGTGACTCCATATTTTGGACGGCATATTTTGCGGCTACCTGGATGGTCACTGGCCCCAACGGAGTATGGTTCATCACTGTCTCGAATTTCAAATTTCACCTCACCTTAGTAGATGGTTCCGTGGCGACATACGTTCTACGAAGCACCAGCTTTACCCACTTCTTGCTCGGATAGACTACGGTGAGTACCAAGTATTGTCTGGGCAAATAATGGTAATCGCCCGTAGGGGGGTAGTGCCGTCAGTGCACCTTATGCGGTGCACTGTAGGCATTACTTAGGTTCTTTGCAGCGTCCCTTCAGCCCCTATCTGCAACCTATTTCATTCCTTTTACCTCCTTTCGTATTCTCTTTCTTTCATCTTGCTTTCCACCCTCTCTAACAATTGATTCACAGTGCAACTGCGATGTTTTTCTCTTGTTACACCTTTCAAACCTTTTACTGTCAATTTCCGTTTCAGCGCTGAATGACCACATAGGTCGCAGTGCTTGGCCTTTGGCCTAAATTCATATTCAATTCAATTAATAGTAATCGAAGCAATCTCTTTGAGCCTTTGTTGCTGCTTTTTGAAGACCTTCCTGCCAGCAGTTGGTTAAGTATACGATTATATTAGTGTTCGATATATTTTTGCATATTGAAGGATTTTTCTTGACCTTACAGTGGCTCTTTACCTCTGCTAAAGGTTACCTTCTGTATTGTTTTGTACATAAGTGGTAAGCGAAGATTTCGTTTAAGTTGTCATAAAACCAGTTAAAAACACCATTGAAGAATAGTGCTTTTCTATAAATGGTAACTTATAAGGGTGTTACACCATTTCAGGATAGGGTTATCCAGCATTGTTAATATGGGTATCTGGCGGTATCTGGCTATGTTTTTTCCTTTCCTTGAGCTAGTCACAGTTACGGTAACACGTTTACTTACTCCTGTATAATTGCTTCTTGTAATTTTCTTGTTACATTTCGATGTTAAAATTCCAAGGCTTTACCATTTATATATATTTTCCTTATTTCCAATACAGGTATGAAGAAGCTGATCATTGAAGAGGAGACCTGAGTTATGCACTTAATACTTGCAAATTATTCATAATAAAAATATTAAATTTTTTCTGTGTATAAATTAACTCCTTTCAACAGCCTCTGAACAGTCTATAACAAGGTGATTATACAGTTTTTAGGTTAACATATTAAATAAATATTTGCATTTACAAATCTCTGACATCACCTGTGAAATTTATCTTTATATGTCAAACGCAGCTCATGCAACTGTGACCTATCGCGACCTAAACCCCCAACCCCCTAATCAATTCCAGCCATATCTATATCTATCTCAAAAATGGGCTTTGGAGATATTACACAAGACTGGAGATCACAGGCCTACGGAAACATCTCGTCCAACTAAGATACTGGCAAGTGTGAGTCAAATATTTCCATATGTAATTATGATCAGAAGTTTTCCCAATATAATACCTCACATAGTTAACAGCAGACCAACTACTTAGCACTTTCAATACACATATTCTAAAACAGACCATATTCTAGGCACTTTCAACACATTTATTTTCCTTGAGACTGTTCCACCAACTACAAGATGAAAACTGTGACATTCACATAATTTAGTTGTAAGTGAAAAACTGACACCTAGAATTCCAGAATCTGCGACTCACCCTAATACAACTGTTATTTCTTTTTATCTTTCACCGCCGTTATTTTGCTATTTCACCGCCGTTATTTTGCTAATCTTGTTCCCCGCCTCAGGTAACAAATTTCTTATAAATCCAAATGGCTTGTTATAAAAATCCAAATGGCTTGTTTTTTATAACAAAAGGTTCGACTGAAGAAAAAGGAATTTAAAAACGAAATACCTGCAGAGATTCTACTGTCAATTCAATTAAGAGTTCCGTCTCTTCACAAGAGCAAAGTTCTGACTGCGATGGAAATGAATTTCCATAACTGCAGCTCCCACTATGAGCTGTAAAGGCTTTCCCATTATTAAAGTTCCGACAACTTGATGTAAATTGCTTTTCCGTCAACAGGTCCAGCTGTGAAATGTAAATGTCATTTCCATTTATTGTCTCGTTTGTAAGTAAACGCTGTTACCATATTTCAGAACCATATTGCAAACATACGACCACCATAACTTGCCGTAAATACTAACAACTCAAGAACTGTCTGCATCATCCGTGAAAGTCAACATTAGTTCATCTATAGGCAACAAATACTCTTGAAACGTTCGCACTATTACGGACAATAAAAATCATGTTTTCTTATCGAGTTTCCACAGAATTTTATACTCGTTTTTGTGAATACAGTGAAATAGAAAGAGGCAAAGTTACGCAACAACAGCGGAGAAATCACAAAATGCTGAACAGAGGGAACGGTGCTTTAAAGTGGCAATACAGCTTCTCTAATACTGACGAGCACCAACATCCACAATCTATCAAGAAAGCTGTCTCATAAGTGAGCTATAAAATGAATGCAAGACCTTATGGTACAAAATAATCACTATTTAAATACAACTTACAGAAGATATCTAGTCATGATATCTTTCTACCGTAGTCTATATTATAACGCCACAGGTGTGGAAAAGCATATCATCAAAGCGAGAAGTTGTGCATAAAAATCCTAAGATGCCGCTTACATCCAAAAAAGAAAAAGTACACGGACAAACCTGGAAGCATGTACCACTAACCTAATCACTTTTGTAGGTACACACAAAGTCTTGCCAATAAACCCTAGCTTTGACGCAACATATATATATATATATATATATATATATATATATATATATATATATATCATATATATATATATCTAATCTATGTCTGTATACAGTATATTGAATATATACTGTATGTATATATATATATATATATATATATATATATATATATATATATATATATATATATCTTCGTTGGAACTATTTAGGGTCTGCTAATACGGGCATATTATAGGTCCCTGTCTATCAGCTTTCAACGGGAACGAGAAAAAGCGGAGCAGTAAAGAGCTGCATTCCGAAGCTGATCACGACAGATTAAACTTGGAGTGTGGCGGCCCGTGTGTTTAATCACGTCGTTTGAGTTTCCCGAAATGAAGTGGCAATGAGGCTGGTTTGCGAATGACGGAAGAATGGAATGGAATAGAGAGTTTAGGCCAAAGGCCAGGCACTGGGACCTATGAGGCTATTCAGCGCTGGAAAGGTAGGTAGGTTTGAAAAGTGTAACAGGAGGAAAACCTCGTAGTTGCACTATGAAACAATTATTAGGAGAGGGTGGACAGCAAGATGGAAGAAAGATAATATGAATGGAGGTACATTAAAAGGAATGGAAGAGGTTCCTGCTAGGGGCCGAAGGGACGCTGCAAAGATCCTTTAGTAATGCCTACAGTGTGCCCCCGTGAGGTGCAATGACGGCACTAACCCCTCTGTGGAAGAGACCCTAAAGAATACATGTGCCGGGTTAATGATCAGACGAATTGTGAATGAAATCAATGAAGTCATTTCAGAAAGGATAACACAAGCGATACCCTAGACAGCAAAACTGGGGATGGAGGAGAGAGATTCATGATCCTGAAAAATAGCTAATTGATAAAGTGAAGAGAGAAAAAGCGGGCGAAAAGCACTCGAAACAATTATTAATAGGAAGAGAATGTAACTTACTTCCTGAAAGCTAAATAAAGCAGTTGGCTGAAATTCTGGACATCAGTTTACATACGACAGCCATGAACATGAATTATCCCTTCTCGGAGCACAAATGCCTAGTCATTAACAGGCATGACAAGAGGGAAGGAAGACCATACGTCAATTGAACCAGAAAGATGGTCTCTAATGTATCTGCCCTTACAGACATACTCGTAGATAAAAAAGAAGAGAGCGTGTGTCACGGTGTTCGAGAAAGTGATCATCTTCGGAATCCCTTTCCTCTATTACTGTAGTCTTCTGAATATGGAGGAGACGAGTCTGTTGAGTCCACTGCTTTCTTTGAGATTAAATCAGTCTTTTCCTTCATCCCGTTCCCTTCAGGCCCAGGATATCGAAGAGCATTAGGGTTTATCTGTTTTCAGCCTCCAAATAAAAGTTCAACATAAGAATGGTTTCGATTATATTTTGCTGAATGAACGATATCTAGTCAGAAAAATACTAGTCAGAGAAAAAGAGAGAGGAGACTGAGAGAGAGAGAGAGAGAGAGAGAGAGAGAGAGAGAGAGAGAGGCAGGCTTTAAATGTCTGAAGACTCTAATTGCCAACGGGTCAGCTCTTACAGGTGCCTCAAGTTCATTTACTTAATGAGGAGTCATTCAGAGAACACCAAGTTTCCTGTGTGAACTGCGCAATGTTGCAACTTGGAGGGTGAATGGTCTGCGAAGTGTGTTGGCAACTTCGATGGAAATTCTATATAAAGTTGTGATGAATAAACAGAGAGAGAGAGAGAGAGAGAGAGAGAGAGAGAGAGAGAGAGAGAGAGAGAGAGAGAGAGAGAGAATTTATATGTAAAATATCTAATGCTTCTATCGCTTTTGCTCTATTTCATACTACCTTCCTTCTCATTTTCTGCATCTTCGCCATTATTACAATTCTTACATGGTGGTACCAGTATCAATAAACAAGCAGCGAGTGTTAATGAAAAAAAAAAGTTATATACAAGCGTAAGATGTGATCATTGTAATTAAAGAGAAAGGTTCAATAAACAATTTACTAATTAACTGGGAGAACGGACATTATATTCATACATTTTTATTGGTCGTTTCTTGGCTTACATTATTGGCAGTGGTTAAAGTGGCAAGTTATATCCATTTTATCCCCCCCATGATAATGTTAAATCTTGACAATCATTATTCTCATCTAGTTAAGATTCTTTCTAAGAAATTGGGTGAAAACCTTCAGCCATTAAGACACATCTATAGTCACTCAAAAACACAAAGTACATCTTTCGATTGTTCAGAGGTAACATAAAAAAAACATCGGCTGGTAAAAACAATATTAATGAAAAAAAAAATACACAGAAGCTAATGTAAAATCACTATCAGGCTCATAAATAGCCTGCAATCATGACATGACTACCAGCGTTGAAAATCTACTCCGTCCTTTGTAATTAACTCTAGAAATTCACTAGATTACTGGTTACTTTAGATCCCTTCCACTGATACTTATCAAGAACTTAAGCATTCTTCTCACAAAAGTTCATGAAGAATTTAAAAGAATATGGCCTTACAGGATATAAGAATGCCAAAAATAAAAACAGGCACTTCAAAAGAGTCTTTCTGCACCCATCCAACTCTCATACCCTAGTCTTTCTCTTCTAATTTCTCAACCATTGCATATGACTCCCCTGGTATCCCATAACATCTGAAGGCAGGCAAGCAATTACCACGATCCAACGTTCCCATTGCATGTCTATGATGAGATCGTTTCCCCTGCATGATAATTTCGCTGCATGTAAGGGTAAATTACAACATTGTCTGTATGGAGGTTTCCGCTCAATGTCCAACTCTCCTTAGAATCGAAGTGTTATGCCCACATATGAAAGCGAAGCCCAGCAATGTTTCAGAAATTACAAAGGAAATAATTAGCTTACTCCAGTGAAAATTTCCAGCATTCTACCACATACTGTATTGCTTCATCTCAAAAGCTTAATAAAGTTATTCAATTAGCAATTTTCGAGGACCTTCTTCTGGCTGTCAAAACAAGGGAGATTTTTTTGGTTTTAATATTACTTCGGTGATTTTCTTGATTAATACTTCAACAGAGATTAATCTAATTATCATCATGACAGTTCTTCAATCTTTCAGGCAGCCAGGGAGTTTTCTTACGAAATCCTGCTGTCAATTCACATTTCCAACTCAATTCGCGAAAATGTCTATTGGATCTCTCGTTGACCAGAGATAATGAACTTTAATCAGCGCAAATATTCAAATAATTCTCAACAGACCGAAGTTCTATGATGGAAATGTCACTTACATTTCGATCAAACTTCCCCACTGATAGTATCTATATGTGATACAGTACGATGTCAGTAAATCAGTCTGTCAGTTTGTTAAGAACAAGTCCACTCCATTCTTCCCAATTAAGCACGATAACGTCTCCGTTCACCAGTTATAACGATTAGAGAAACAGATAGCGCGTTGTAAACTTAACTATTCAGAATTCTGTGAATGGAAATACCAGTTTCCCACAGTCGCAGCTCCGTTAATGGAAATACATTTTACATGTACAGGCAGAAAGATCAACGAGAAGTACGATAAATGTCTAGTGGCGGAGGAGAGTTGAGATTTAAGTCTTCTTTTAATGGAAATTACATTCGGTTCGGCCAAGTACGTCGGCAGCGTTCTTGTTTTATAAGATGCTGCTTTACATATATACAAGCCGAGACTAGCTATTACATAGATCAAGTCCGCTTCGCGAAGAACGAACGACGGCGTCTGTTGTGTGTGTATTATAGTAAGAAGCTATAAAAGAATATAGCCAATCTTGGGCTACGACGGCAGATACGGAAGTATCCTGGCTGGGAGAAACGGAAAAGAATTTTATATACGTTTGGATCCCGCCGTTAATGTTGGGAATGTCTGGTCCCGGGATGAATTAGGAGAGAGAGAGAGAGAGAGAGAGAGAGAGAGAGAGAGAGAGAGAGAGAAATTCTCAGAACATTATTGGTGAATGCCTATTTGTACTGACATACACAAGGCAATATGTTATACAACACACAGAAACAGTAAAAAAATCAATTAAAAACAAACCCCAATATAAAATCTATTTCTGTATCGAGAAATAACAATGCAAGTTGAATGCCCTCAATTCATAACTGCAGTTTGAAACCTCAGCAACACTCCTTCCCTTCTGAAAAAGAGTTTGGGAAAGAATTAATCACTGTTACCTTTAGTGCGGTCATCTTTCAAGTTACATCCTTGAGAACGTTCTATCTCCGCCACCATGCGACTCAGCGTGGAAGAAATCTCATCCTATCGAACCGAACTAAATTGGAGATTCAAGGGAAAGCTGCACTGCCACTCTGTGACACTTTTAATTATATACAAAAAAAAACTGTATATACAAGTTATTATTTCACACTCTACATATTCTCCGCTTTGCGGAGGAGAGGCCCCAGAGGGGTATGGCCCCCTGGTTTCTCACCAAGTCTTTAGAGGGTGAGGCCGTTAGCCCCACGCCTTTTCTCTTTATAGCTCGGAAGAACTGCGAGCGATAATCTGGGAGCAAGCTTGGTCCCAGCAATTATCAGCTGAGCACTAACCTCCGCTCAGCCTAAGCTTAGTTCCCGTAAAAAAGTGGTTCTAGGTATCATTTTTTTAATTTTAGCACCATGTACCTTAAGGAAGGAGGTGGCTATGTCCACGCTGCAACCCGCTGCAGTTGACTAATTACTAGGTTCTTATTCATTACTTAGATAACACAAACAATGGGATTGATCAGACAGCGCCTATACCGCTCAACGTCGTTTACGAATAAAGCTAAGGACCACAATCATTACGAACTGTGATTAAAAAAAATTATTAATCCATAAATGTCGCTCACCTGATGGATTTCGAAATAATTAAACTGCTAGGCAAATAAAAATATATATATATGTCCGTGTACATACATATTTAACGCTAAGTCATTTCCTCTTGCGACATCAAGAACATTCATGCCCCCTTCATACTTCACTCTGCTGAAACGTAGATGACCTCCTCTAAATAAACCTCTAGAACATTAACTACTTAGTGGTGAAAATATCACCAAATTGGAATGGATAAGAAGTTCCGAAACAAGTCCAGTTGTCACCGGGATAACTTTCTGTAACTTCCTTTTTTCAAAACAAAACAGCCCAGGTGCTCTGTCCACCAAACAGAATAAGGATTTCACAGCTTCACAGAAACAAAGAAACGTGAAACAGCCTCTGGATTTTGCCTCTTCACACTCTTACCTGTAACTTTTTGCTGATTTTTAAAATCTTTTTACTTACGAATCTTTTATCGTTTTTATCAATTTGCACTTTGGTATAATAAAAAATGCACTTCTTGAAGAATCACAAAATTATTCACCAGTAATTACTAGTTTTTATGAATTTAATAAAGTTCTATTTATTGCTGACAAATGATATATTTGTACAATAAAAAACCAATCGGGAGGTACTTTGAAAGACAGGCAACCTCGGGCTCTTGTACATTAACACTGAAGGCATTGGTTCAAAGGCATTCCGTCGATGTGAATTCTAGTTTCAGAGGTTAAGTTTGTAATTATTCACCTTGACAAGAATTGATCAGTGGCATGACCGTTCCTGACTGAAAGTGCCAACGTTGATGGGGTTTTCAACAATTCTCTCCTTGATGTTGGTACTGCAGCTCTGCAATGGACATGCAGAAATTCAACAATGGCTTGACTATTTTGTATTGGTTCATCCGCTGACCCCTGTTACTGGAAGAACGAGACCCTTGGGGGCAGGTCTCAAGTTAGGCCTAGTGATGCTGTTAGCTTAAGCAGTGTAGAGTTTGCAGTCTGGAATGTCCCCTGGCACCACTTGCTTCTGAATTGTTTCCACACCTGTTGAACATCTCATGGGAGAAAATGGCCTCCCTTCAAAGATAAATCTTCTTCTTCTTCTTTTTAGCGTGCTTTTTCCCATTTTTTGTATGGGGTAAGCATAATTAGGGTTAAGAATTGTAGGTGTGGGTACTTCAACTTACAAGAATGAGCTTGGGGAATTTGCAAAAAGAGTTCAGGAAACTGGCACCCCAAGGTTATACTACAGTAGGTGTCTCGTGAACGTGTCTCCGAAAATCGATAGACAGGAAATAGCCAGGCATTGTAATAGTGATATTTGAAAGAACAGGCATGCAATGAATAAGAATGGAGATCGAATGACGTGAAAGAAAAAACACAGAAGGTGCACCAACAGCACACTGAACAACCAACAACCATTTATCATGCACTGTAAGACTTCCTGGACATTAAGACACTTCCCTCTCCAGTGCCCCTTTCACCTCAGCTACCTGGCACTTTCTAGGTCTGATCTTTTTTCCTTCAGACACTTCCAACTTAAATACTCTTTTAAGCAGCCTTTTATCCTTCATCACTTCTCTAAACAAAACATCTCAAACCACTAATCAATCTTTACACCTACGCTAACCTTTTTACCAAATATGCATATATTCACATTACTTACTCCTTCAATTCTCCAGACACAACAAAAAGTCCACTTCAGCAGATTCAACACTTTCTTTCATTCGTATTTAACATCCACCCTTTAACCTCCTTATTTGAGGAAAAGCACAACAGTTCGTTCAGATATTTCCACCTTGACTTCCACAGACATTTCAAGTACCTTATCAGTTTCTGTAAAGACCTCCTACCTTCCTTGCTTTGCATACTCTCTGACTCACAAATTCTCTCACCTTGCCATCATCCATTTATCCTGAATCAACAGATTCCACTCTTCCACCATCCATATTACCGTCTTCCTGGTTTTTAGTTACTCCCAAACTCACTTGCCTCCATTTACTCTCAGCTTACTACTCCTGCAACACTTTCAAACTCATTCACAAAATTTTGCAGTTTTCTACATTGTCCCCAATCACTAAAATATTATCTGCAAAACATAAATTCCATACGTCTTCACAATTCATTTTCTTATCCCATATCTCTGCCCCTACATTTGCAGTCTTTTCTCTGGCTTCTTGTACCACTCCATCCATAAAAAATATTTAATAGCTATAGGGACATCAAACACCTTTAGTTTCAGGCCCACGTTTCCTCCAAACCAAGCTCCATTTTGTCATAAAACATTTCAACAGCTCTCACCAGCTTATCTTCTATACCAAATATTCTCGATAACCCCACCTTACATCACTGTCGACTCTATCATAAGCATTTTTTAGACCCATGTATAGCATAAAGCGTTTTACTCTTTACTTTCAGGTTTCTCAAACAACTGGTTCATAAACTGAACAACCAACCCACATAGTTTTCTTCAGTCACCTGTTTTACTTTGAAATCAATTTCTTACCAAATCTATATGTACGTGCGCGTGCTGAAGTTGCTAAGGCAAAATCTTACCATACCTGTAAGTATGCATGTGTGCGCGCTGAAGTTGCTATGGCAATAATGAACAATACCTTTTAAAGTTCACTTTACATGCAAGCGCAAAACACTAGAAATCTTCTGGAAACTAAATCTGAGATAATCTGTGAGATAAAACTCTGAACAATATGAAACTCTCCTTTTTTTTGAGTTTCCCATACTTGCAATTTGTATCATTGCCAAACACAGAATATTATAAGTTCCTACAAGCTTCAGTGTCTGCTATCTGTTCCTTCAGCTTAAAAAAGGATGTCCACGAACATGATGCGTTTATGAAACTTGTTTTTACAATGTGAGATGTTCTTCCACTTCTGTTCAGTATCAGACATTGAATGTATGCATAAGCATATTTGTGCTTGTGTATTTTCCTTTTGTTCATGTATGGAAACTTGATATTCTGAGAAACAAAACACTCTTATCAAAGACTCCAAAACAAAAAATTGATATAAAATGAGTGGGTTTTAATGTCGAAGAAATGAGCATATCTGTCTCATAAAGAAAGTAAATGGGAAGGCCTACAGGAAGATTACCTAACTATCGGCATGAAGATTTGTGAATGGAGACGTAATTCTCCTGATGATTAAAATGTAAAATTTTTCGTTTGGGAAAATGGACAACCTAGCAGCTCAGTCCAAAGAGAATTCGGAGGTCATCCGCTAAAACTCACTGTAAAAATTAGCAAAATTGTCTTGTCATGTCTCATATAGAGGAACTACATAAGATTAATAAAATAAATAGAAGCACCCATAAATAGCATTAAAAGTAAAAACTGCATGAACAGCAAGTAAATATATATATATATATATATATATATATATATATATATATATATATATATATATATATATATATATATGTATATATATATATGTATGTATATGTATGTATATCTGTATGTAGACACACACACACACACACACACACACACACACACATATATATATATATATATATATATATATATATATATAGTATATATATAGAGTGTCACTGTCCCCTCCACTAAGGGCAGCAGGCACTGACGCAACACCAAAAAGTTAGCAGGCCAAAATTTTCCCAATACATCAAAAACTTTGCCGGTTCGTCTGAGAAAACCCGAGCGTGGAAAATCTCATCTGCGGTCAAGGAGAACTTTTGCCTTCGCAGACTAAGGACCTCAAATGGCGAGTCTCTGGGGGACATTTTTCACACAAGTGACGAGAGAGAGAGAGAGAGAGAGAGAGAGCTGACTTCAAATCATTCTTGTTAACTATCAACAAGCTGCTCTTGATAAGTATGAGAAAACAAAGGGAGAAAAACCTCGTCAAGACTGATAACGCTGATGATCAACAATAAAATTATCCCTTTATTTGCCAGGACCAAATGATTCAACAGGATGAGAGGCACTCTGAATAAGCAGCAACCTACAAAAAAAAAAAAAAGGAAAATATTCCCTACCCCAGAAAAAAAAGATAGGCGATTGATAGACATATTATTTAGTAAAATGTATTACATTAAGAATCGAATTATCAGGTAATACTTTTGTAAAAATGCACTCATTTATCATGGATATTACTAGGTACTACTCGCACGTGGACCCAAAATAACTAATTTAAAAACTTGGGAGAAAACCAGTCAGTAACTAAACAATGACAACCCATCTTATACAATGTCCTGAAAATTATAAACATGGACCTGTATTGGAAAAAAAAAATCATAGAAAACCCAAAACCACCTTTTGCTAACTTGCACTGACGCTGTTTGCTGATAATCATGTTCTTATAAGATCACCTAAGAGTCACATATGTCACTACCCATTCAAGCACATGTAACGAAATATAATTTTTAACATTTTTATTTTGGCCTTACTGTCCGATTCGACTATGGGAATATGGGCTTAAATTATCGTCTTCATAATCTATATCTGATGAATTGAATCACTGTTTCTAAAGATTTACAATCTTATCCGAGTGACCATACCCAATCTATGCATGCTGAGGTAAAAAAAATTTTTGTAATCTAATTACAGAGACCTTTTATTTGACTTACAACATGGCCAATCTTTTCAAATATTTCCATTTCGAAAAGAAACTGCACCACACTCACATGTCAAGATCTTACCGATGACCTTAGCTTACCATTTTACTATGCACTAAGAAAGCTTCTCAAGAGTCTGCATCCCAGGAACATGTGATGCAGGCAGTTAGAAGCAGAGCTTACTGTCCAGCTTCCCCAGCTCTTCGTTGGGTGAGTCGGTAGAGTTGCGGACTGTCACTCGCTGGGCCGGAGTTCGAATCCCCGGCCGGCTTATGAAGAGTTAGAGGAATTTATTTCTGGTGATAGAAATTCATTTCTCGCTATAATATGGTTCGGATTCCACAATAGGCTGTAGGTCCCGTTGCTAAGTAACCAATTGGTTCTTAGCCACGTAAAATAAGTCTAATCCTTCGGGCCAGCCCTAGGAGAGCTGTTAATCAGCTCAGTGGTCTAGTAAAACTAAGATATACTTAACTTTGTCCAGCTTCCCTGAAATATTCCCGGTTGTATTCCCTAGAAGTTATTTTATATACCCCTGCGTCATCTGCAATATTTTCACCTGTACACCATGAGTATTAGACTAAAAACATTAAAGAAACGTCTAAAAACTGATTTATCCTTTACTCCGGACTCGGATGCCAAAGCCGAGGGCAACAGATCTTCACCAAAATGCAGAGGAGATAAAAACTAGCCAGCCTATTCTAGCATATAAGAAGCAAAAATCATCATGGAATGAACAACTATCTTGTATTATATAAAAAAACCAACTGAATAATTCCTAAACCTTCATAGTCCACCAAGGCAAAATAAATGATACTATATATGTACATATGTATACACACACACTATATATATATAATATATATATATATATATATATATATATATATATATATATATATATATATATATATATATATATATTATATATATATATATATATATATATATATATATATATATATATATATATATATATGGTATGTCATGGAACAAGCAAAGAGAGAAAATCGTTACAACAAATGTCTTTCTATACGGATAATAGCACGCAACGAACAGCTAGACTCCAAAAATTTTAAATGAGACCCACGGCTGCCAATCACTCTCCTTCCCGTCTTCTCGCCAACTTCTCGCTAAAAAGTCTCGCAAGGAATATAAAGTCGGATCCCCAGTAAATGCCATTCACAGACGCATCGTGAAATTAGGGTATTTATCTGTAGCGATGGAGCGGACTTCCTTTTCCCCCCTTTCCGCGCCAACGAGCGACCAGTGATCTGCAAACAACAGCTGTCTATCAAAATCTCTGCGAATGCATGATGGAGATGATGAAAGGCCGTGGCTTTTCTCTTTTTATATTTTAAGTTCGCAGGACAGGCTCCAAGTTAGCAGAAATATCAAATAAAAACATCGGCGAAAGATCATTTTATCGTGCACAATCAGTGACTGATCTTTGTAAATCAGCAATAAACAATTCTCTCTCTCTCTTTTAATCAAACTTTACTGCGTCTCTTTCAAAAGCAGAAACAAACAGGGCGCTGAAGAGAGTCTTACTTTCTTAAGGAATCCTGAAACTAGCGCAGAAACAAGCTATACTGTAGTAAAACAATTTAAATCAAAAGAATGGTTATCATTTCACTCTGTATCATTCTCATTTTTATCACTTCACTTTTAACCCTGCTTTATTTTAATTAACCAGAAGAGACGACGCCTCCACGGCTTTCACCCTGAATTACCTTGGAAGACTCTCGAAAGAGTTAAACATTTTCTCAGATGTTCAGCTCGATAAATTCTCATTTATTTTCAACTGTGGGCGGGGACCGACGGCTAGCGGGTAAACAATTAAATATATCTACATATTTTAAGTATGTCAAATTTTCATTACTCCAATGTAACCCTTCTCTCCAATCTCCAACTACTTTTTTCTTAGTCTAACAAATTTATGTCGTTAGAACCATCTCTCCACCCTCCATTGTATGTCATTCAAATTCCTGCCATTATTCCAATGTATGTCTTCTCTCAAATCTCCAATCATTTTTCTATCTTACTCGAGAGTAATGTTCCTCTTCCATCTCAACCATTTTTCAAATCAAATCCGTGAGACGGGCAAACAATAAAGGTGACATAACATTTCCCACTCATCACTGCAAAATTATTTGACAAGACACCTTTCAGCATTAATAGTACAAATGTTTGGTTCAAAAGTTTTACATATTCAATGGGTAAACTACAATGACATAAGACCATCTAGAATGTTTGTCTGTGACGCTATGAAATGCCTTCTTGTAATCTATAAAAGCCATCAGAAGAGAGGTTTTAAATTCCACACACACACACACACACACTGCTGCATAGCAATTGCGTCTTAACAAACATATTGTTCTGTATAGCTGCTACCTTTCGAGAAACAGCTCGTCTTCAGCCTACTGATGATGAACATACTGAACATTTCATTACACCGGACGTAGGTTCAGTATCACATTCTTTGGCATCTTTGCTATGATTACTAATTCTCAGTCATCATACTTTCAAACAGTCTGGTAAATAAACGTGGGTCGTTTCATTTTAGCTAACCAATTCTCCTTGGTTGCTTTATTTCTGATTCCACTTCAAAAACTGTGAATTCATTTCTCGGGATATGCAAGTCTTCCTCTGCTTCTGGTACATCAATTAAATTATCCCCTCATATCTCTTACTCGGGACCTCATAAAACGTTCTGCGTTGTCCTCCTTCTTCTTAAGTTACTACTGACCCATCCCCTCTTGCCACCTAATTCTCTGGGTCCTCCTAAAACAAATACCACTCCCTAAATACATGGCTTTGACAGCATCAGCTCTCCCCGTTTTTTCAGATGTTCTCTCTCTTATCTCGTCTTGAGCTTCGTTTAGCTTCACTGTCTGTACTTGAATATCATATTTTACTTTGTGTTCTTCATCTCCTCTCTTAAATTCTTCTACAATTATCAGTTTACTAAAAGTAGTCTATTCTTTACTGTATTCCAGTTCTCATCTGATAACCAAGGTTCCTGTCTTTTTATTCAGTATCAAAATACCTCCATTTCAGAACTCGTAAACATTTCTGCTGTTAACCTATTCCTCAGCGACTGTCTGCTCCTCCTCTGATATGATCTCATAACTGAAAATATATTTCGACATTGATGAAAGTTGCGATCACTTAAATTAGATTCAGTATATACAGATCCATTAAAAACCTGGACAGTTAGAGTGGCACATCTAAACGGGGGTTCTGCATTATTTTTAAATAGTATTTTCCCTGACCACCTGAAATGAGATAATACTGCCCCTGTTCCAAAAGTTTCTATAAATGCTGACTGTAACGATTAAGGCTGCGTCCACACGATCGAACTTTGTTCGATGTGACGTCAGAAGCGGAGAAACAGCGGGCAGAGTTCTGACTCTGCCCGCTGTTTCTCCGTCTCTTTAAAACGTCACATCGAACAAAGTTAGATCGTGTGGACGCAGCCTAAGAGATCAACCCCCATTCTTCCGATGTTCTCTTAAGATTGCTGAAGAGTTCATCTTTAATCCCTTAACATAAGCACCTTGAATCTACATAAAACTTCCTCGCAAACACTTACATTACATGGAAAATATCTAAAAATTGTGAGGAAAGTCTTAAGTTACCAAACTCTAGTTTTTACCTTCAACGTCGTACACATTACACTGCTTGACAGCTTCGCTGCAAGAATGAATGTATTTCTAATTCCATTTTAAATGCATGTTCCCATTTATATGATGATGCTGATGCCATCTTTTCCATAACTGGAATGTCGATCAATGTGGGGTTTCTTGTCGCTATCTGGTTTTAAAAATTAGGAAATATTTATCCGATACAATTTTCCACTTTTCATTCTTTAAAGAATTTAGTCTGGCCTTATTTATTTTAAATCTATTTATTCATTTTTATTTCTTTCATTTAACTTAATAGTAATGCTGTTTTCTCATGTGTTTCAAAGAGACATTACCAACATGGTTTAACTGAAACATTCATAGATATGCATTTCATAAGAAAGTAAAAACTTGTGGAAAGTCAGTTATCTTGGCAAGATACCCTTGTCTCCTTAGATATAACTAGTTGTGCTCAAGACGGCCTAAGATTGGATAAGGAATTAAACTTGTTCAAACTGAATTTAATGCTGCCTTCGACTTCAAGTAGAGAGCGACTGATAAGACTAAATAAAAAAAAATAAAACCTTGATCAGCCGATCTCGTATCATGCTCCTACTCATTGATGGATGATCCTGTAGTCAATGAGTAAGAATATGTGACATTTGGTGGTGTTACTATAGCTTGCTAAGTTCCCTGTATCTACAAAGGTTACAGAAATGATAGTATTTGCAATTGTTAGACTATTGTTTTCCAGTGTGGACTTGAGCATCTTTTACACACAACGACTTTTTCATTAACAATAATAGCGAACATTCAGACGTTCTTCAGCGTATTTCTTGTTTGTTGAGCTTTTACACGCCGTATGTCAATAAAACACTTAGGATTTAACGCAGAGCGTCACCACCTATATTCTGCTCCGATATTACACTGACCTGTCACAGAAACTCTTATCCTCCATACTGTACTGCTATGGAACATTGGTTCTGACAACGTTATAGATGGTTATACTGAAAAATTTAAGCGAGGCTGTAATGCTATTCTAAAAAGCCGAGCACCATTTATTTAAGCATGTGCGCAATCATCCTTTATTCAGCTATTTGTTTATTCTATTTTATATCCTTGCTCTTGTTTTTTGTTTTGCTGCACATGAACAACACATTCTTTAATACCTTGCTTACTAAGTTCATATCCAAACTGTCTTGTTTCATAAGATTGTGTGTTCATGTTTAACAACAATAACAATTCTGAACATTCTGATCTGCACCTCTCAAGCTGATTCGTTTCTATTGCTCTTGAATTATTTCTGTAAAAAAAATCTAATATATCTCAGCAACAGACTGTATTATTTCTATATAACAAAAACAAGATGAAAAACTGAAGGAATGGCGGTATAATACGCGAAAAAGAATAATTAATTGACTGACCTTGGGGCTCACCTACTAACAATACACGGGGAGAGAGAGAGAGAGAGAGAGAGAGAGAGAGAGAGAGAGAGAGAGAGATAATAATGTTATAATCACCCAACATGACATTTCAATCCCTTATCATTGGCAATTAAAGAGCAAACACAAGGCAATAAAACATACTCTAACCCCTTTATGTATCATGTCCCAAAGAACACAACCAACATACACAAAAGCCCACCCCATCCCAACAAAACAAAATGTGACCTCGAGAACAATGAAGAATCTACTGAGCAAAAACGGAGAATGGTTTCCCGTTGCGGCACTGGTGCATGAGAGAGAGAGAGAGAGAGAGAGAGAGAGAGAGAGAGAGAGAGAGAGAGAGAGAGAGAGGAGGGGGCGTAACCATTTCCGTGATTTGCCATGACACGCTTTGATTGGCTCTAATTCACCATCGAACGCCTTCGTACGCAAGGAGACGAAAATTCATTTATCATCTAGAAGGGAAGAAAAGTCTCTCTCTCTCTCTCTCTCTCTCTCTCTCTCTCTCTCTCTCTCAAGGCATATCGAATAAATACATACATACATACATCCACTAAATACACATCCACAATATATGGGCAATATATATATACAATATATATATATATATATATATATATATATATATATATATATATATATATATATATATGGTCTTCGAAAACAGACATCGCCTTGCTTACCCTTCAACGGCAAACCGAAAAGTGAACTACATATCCACACAGCAAGCTTTTGCGATTGTATCTACTTCATAAGCCTACACAAATATCATCACCAGAGGGTTTTACATTATACACACCTGTACCAGTCGTCATTAACAAATACCTCTTCCGAAACATCTATCCTGCACTACAAGGCTTTCAATCTCTGCCTTCTAAGACTTCTCCATTACGCGCGATTCAGCAACCTTAAGTCTTCTCCACCCAAACTATCTACTATTCTCTCACGAGACCTCAGCGCTGCAAAACTAATATGTAACACAACACTTCCGTAAAGGAGGGTTAGTTAATCAATCCTTTCTTACATCCTAATTTTGGCTTCCATTAACACCATCCTCTTCGGAGTCCTTTGGATATTTAGACCCCATCATCTTCCTTGCTTCACCTATATTGTGGCTCACCTCTTAACAGATTCAACTGCTCCAAAATGCCTGTTTAAATTAACACCACCCCTTACTCCAACATTCATAATAAAATGCATTGTTAAATCGTCCTGGTTTTTATTTTCCCCATCATCAGTCACTCTTTCTCACACCCAACCTCTTCTTCATGCAAACACTTGAGGTCTTTCCTCATCCTGACTTGTTTCAATCTGGCGAAAATGCATGTCGAGATGGTCGGCAGCTTGATGACGACTGGCTGAATGTAACGTGTCCGAATAGTATCGTTATATATTTCATATAATTGTCTGGTCATCGGAATAAAAGTTTATTTAATAGCCATAAGTTTCCCCTCAGACCTACTTGTAATAGCACAGCAGTAATTTTCCAGTCCACTTATTTTACCAGACTCTTCTTTTCCATGAACAAAATATTTAATCGTTGTCGAAAAAAATCAAAATTAACATCATATCCACATCATCTCCCAGTTGCATCCCTTATCAGTTCCCGAGAGAGAGAGAGAGAGAGAGAGAGAGAGAGAGAGAGAGAGGAGAGAGAGAGAGAGAGAGAGAGAGAGAGAGAGTCACAATCGCATTCATACATCTACGCAGTGGTTCGTCGGGAGCGCATCTAAGCCGCCACCCAGCAAAACATGGTGAAATTCATCTCTATCCTGCACGCAGCCTGGCGCTTCCTGAAAATCAAGGACCTTCCTTCCCGATATATCCCTTCGCGGCATGCATTCAGCGACTTCTGAGATACTCTCCTCCTCCTCTTAATACCAGCAAATATATTAGTCTTTCAACAAATTATCGTCCCCCTTTCATTACACATGACCATACCATATCAACACTCGGATCAATCCTTTACTTATGATAATCTTTTAATTGTTTCAATGCATCTCGCATTTCATACAATTTCAGTTCTTCTTACAATATAGTGCTTTGTTGTGTATGCAATGCATCCTAACAGCTTCTGTTTTCCTTCTATTTCACTAAACATCCGCTCTTCACTTGCAAAGAGATATTCTTAGTATTGAAGAATAATAAAAACCTTATTATTCAAGTTTCCCACAAATTCTTCGTAACTACCAACTTTGCTCAGCTTGGATGAAGCAAATGAAGAAAACAGCCATTTCAAAATCATACTTAGCACTGACTCGTATGTTTCCAATTATCTATCTCGGGCACCCATTTGATTAATTCATCAGACCCAACGGAAATCTGCAACTTTTTTCTGAAAACTTTTATTTACAAAAGTGCCTACTTTATCAGTATTTGAATACCTCAAAAATCATTTAACGGAACAGACTTACCAACAGTTACTCACACTCTGGCATTGATCAAACTGTGTATTTGTTACTGTGTTAATTTTTAGACGTAAGTTAAAATTATTTTTAAAGGAAAATCTTACAAAACAAATGTTTGGTGTGGCAATGGGTAATCTTGCATCACCAGTTATCTAAAATTTATGTATGGAATTTCACACATTATATTCACATTAATATAATGTAATGGTATTTTGGCTATTATATCTAAAAGCCTTGATTCAAATAACCTTTTCAGAAAACTGAATGAACAGGAAAAAGATGGTGGCCTGCCTTATTCACTTTTTTTTTTTTTATTAAACGTGAACACCTGCAGGGTGAGTTTAGAATATATAGAAAAGCAACAAATAATCTAACCCACATAAATTATTTTCCAGGAATCATAGTAATAACAAATCTGTGTATTATCTTCAGTGTCTCTAGAAATATTTAGCGTTGTCAGTCCTGAATTCCTGGATAACGAATTACAGGACATTACCACTGCCACACTTTTTTTAGCGAAGGTTAGATGTTGGGGAGGGGGGGCAGCGGCGCTCGCTCGACCACATTGCACAACACCCTAAGTGAGCTAAGATTAGGACATATCCCTGTATTAAGAGTGCTGCATTTACTTAACTCTTCCTCATTTTTATATAAGCGATGTTTTCATAAACCAATTTTCTTAACAAATTTCAATAATAGTTTATTCTTAGCTAATTTAGGTAAAGTTTGGCTGTATCCCTGTAATTCTCAATGTTTCATTCTCCACCTGTATTTCATTTTTTTAATATTTTCATAGTTTCACCTCATAAGTTCAATGCGGAATTATAAGTTTCAAGTATTATACTACAAAATACATATTAAATAAAATTTTGTCCGTTAGCCCACCCGTCTGTCGACTAGTTGCCTTAAATTCTTCAATTTTGTTCCTCACCATCTGTTGTCCACGGTCGCCCTCTCTCTCTCTCTCTCTCTCTCTTCTCTCTCTCTCTCTCTCTCTCTCTCTCTCCAAGTTCCAGGCACGAAATATGAGCGCCGACGTGTTGAAAAATGAGGAGGAGGATTACACGTTAAATGAGCAATAATGCAGGAAGCTAGAGTATAATAATTTAGGGGAATATAGGCCCATGGACGCTCATCACAGGACTTATTTAGAAAAGAGAGAGAGAGAGAGAGAGAGAGAGAGAGAGAGAGAGAGAGAGAGAGAGAGAGAGAGAGAGATGGTTAAATACAAACTTTCTGAACGTGAGCGAAGAAGCTCTCAGACGAACACATATGGAACGGATATGATTTTTTGGTCACGCAACGCCGCACATTCCGGACAAAAGTTGCAAAGGGCCATGTTTACCATTTTTTAGTTACGTTATAATTCTCTCTCTCTCTCTCTCTCTCTCTTTATATAAATGTATATGTATATGATGTATGTTTTATATATTTATATATATATATATATATATATGTATATATATATATATATATATGTGTGTGTGTGTGTGTGTGTGTGTGTGTATGTGCAATAACTATATAGCATGCCATACTGAGGAATGTCAAATCATGCTTGCTTACTGAAATCAGAATGAACTAACTGTCAAGTAAAGATATGTGGAGAAACTTACTGACACACATAATGCCTTCAATGATTTTATTATAGCCACCGCTTTACAGAAGCAGAAACTAAATACTGCCCATCTTCCGCTCTTGATCAAAGCACAAAATGAGACTGAATTACCAGAAAACATTGAAATTTCACGGAAACAGGACAACACTATAAAACAGCAGAAACATACTAAATATTCATGTAATGAAAAGAAATGTTATGAAAAAACGGTAACAATGTATGATATGCAACAGTACGAAGAATGATAGAAAATAGTAAGGGCAGCATAATTATAAAATATTACTGAGATGGAGATCAATGGCAACCATAAAATTACAAAAAATAGTGAGGAGACTCGAAGATATGAGAGACAAAATTAAAATAGTAAGAGAAGAAGAAACAAAGAAAATAACTATACGGGGATACCAGTAGAGGGGGAGTAATAGAACGTGTGACATTAATAAAATTGTGCATAAAAAGTCTACCATGGAACTCATGACCAGTGAGTGAAATAACAAAACTGCCGTAGGGGCAGAAATCGGAGCCAGAATAAAATGTTAAAAATAAAACAAGAGAAAAAGGGAGTAGCAGGAGGGGAAAACATAAAATGGGGTGATAATGAAACAAAAATTACCAGAGAATTCAGTAATAATACGAAAATCATAAAACACCAAAACTACAGTAGTACGAAGAATAATACAATGAAATATACAAGGAAGAGGGCGAATTACAAAAAAAGCAAAAAAAAAAAAGCAGAAAAAAGCAAAGAAAAAAAAAAAAGCAGAAAAGAAACCGAACGGTATGGGCTAGAGGAAGGAAGAAAGGCTCTTTGTCAGATGTAGCAGATCCGCTGCCGGCGTCGTGAGCTCTTACACTTGGAGGGGATCCAGAGGCCACTCTCCGGATACCGAAGTTTCACCGATTGTGTTGAGATTTTCTCTCTCTCTCTCTCTCTCTCTCTCTCTCTCTCTCTCTCAAATAGTATGATTTCAAATTAGCTTATTGTAACACCCTATTTTCCTCTTTCACATACGAAATTCGATTCTCTCTCTCTCTCAAATAGTATGATTTTACACTAGTTTATTGTAACAACCTATTTTTCTCTTTATTATTTGAAATTCGATTAATTCTCTCTCTCTCTCTCTCTCCTCTCTCTCTCTCTCTCTCTCTCTCTCTCTCTCAAATAGCATGATTTTACACTAGTTTATTGTAACAAAATATTTTTCTCTTTATTATTTGAAATTCGATTAATTCTCTCTCTTCTCTCTCTTTCCACTAATTAGAGGATTCAAATTAGCTTAACTCATTTATCCGTCTTTGTTATTCAAAGAAAACATTGTATTCGATTCAGCAATTTCGCAGCTCCATCTCTAGACAAACCAGTGAATCATTACTTGGTTTTCCACCCATCTCTCTCTCTCTCTCTCTCTCTCTCTCTCCTCTCTCTCTCTCTCTCTCTCTCCCTTTCTCTCGTTCAGACATACTAGACGAACGTTACGGTAATACACAAAAAGAGAACTTGATTAAAAGGCAGACTTAACACACTAGCATGCAACACCGTCACACATCTTAAATAATCTACTTTCTTATCGATCTTAGCTTTTAATATCGAAAAATTCTTTAGAACGAGAAAATCTGATACTCCCTCAGATACCGCAGACAAACGGTAAAACTGGCGTCACGAGATCCATGAGCTGGTCACGGAGTAAGACCCCTTGTTCAACTTTTTTTTTTTTGTTTTTTGCCAAAAATTTTCAATTTATCTTGGCTTCGACAGACTTGCAATGCATAAAAGAATCACATTCAAATAACCAAATTAACACTCCAGTACGACTTCCGTGTTATTTAACACACATCAGATAGCCCAGCAAATTTCTCCAATTTAATTAAAAATATTGGAACCACAGCTGATAGGAAGGGGTGTTGAGAGGCTTATTACTAAAAATGAAGGGGGCTCAATCCTCTGTGGTCTCGGCTCTTCTCAATAAAGAACCAGGAACCAGACTCCCTGTCTGTAGGAGACGACAGCGTGAGTTCGGAGTGACCCACAAACCACGTTGGCTGATACAGCATTATATGTGAATGACCTCCCTAGCCCACCATCCACCACCCGGAATTCATATGCAAAAGACGAGCTAAACAGGGAATAAGCTTCCCTGTTATGGCTGTGGGGGGGGAAGAAAAAGAAGAAGAAGAAGAATACAAGCGACGAGGGAAAGAAGAATAAGCAAACTCAGTATACTCATCTTTTTACTATTGCATATTCTCGTATCTCCGCCTTACGAAAAAAAAAAAAAACAGTTATAAGGTTAAGGGCACATACCGTCATCTACCGAGCTCTCATATCGCTAAACTATCACCACGCGGTCACGATGGCGTTTCATAATGAATAGCCTACCCAAAACTACAACAGCCGACGGCTTGAGAAGCTCTTGTAAAGTAAGATTTCACTCAGATTTCAGTTCAAGGCAAGACGCTCTTTCTGGCCAGCTATAAGGAATGTAAACGACAAAAAAAAAGTATGAAAAAGTTCAAAATCAATAATGGCAACTGTCTCACTAAAATGACACTTCCAATTGTAAGTTCTGTTTATGAGCTTAAAAATATATAAAAACGATTAAGACCACCCGGTACTTGTCAAAGTTTACTTTCTATTTCAATAATCAGGCTGAAATTAAGTAGAAACTGTCACACACAAATACCCCTCACCAAAACAAAAATATTCTTCATTACACGAGCTTTTAAAGTTTAATGATGAGCACAAAATCCGTTGAAACCCAACCTCTCCACTCTTTCTCCGCAAATTTGATGCCAAGCGAATGTTACATCCGAAGGCATATCCGAAGGCTGCCTAGAATAATTTGGCAGAAATGAGAACATGATAAAAAGAAACGTCCATTTACTATTCCTACAACTTGCTGCGGGACACAGCATTCAGCAAAAGTCCCACGGTTCATTACGCACGCATTGTACACTAATTAGATCATCTTTTTTGTAGATGAGAGATACCGTTGAATTCATTCAAACTGGTCTATCAAACAGAAAAGTTTTAAATTCAGAAAATGTGAGGAGACTAATCCCCTATGAAAGCGCCTCAAAAGAAATGTCCTACAAAGCAGAAAATCCATCCCCGGCTGCGGAGGAAAGGAAACGCACTGACCTGGAGAATCCGACAATTATTTTCTAAACAGCTGCGATACGCATAACATTTGAATATAAATACGACGATATCTAAACAAAGAAAAAAAATCGAAAAATTGCTTCGTAATATATTATAGATAAAGGAAAATCCAATGTGAAATTGCAACAATGCTAATTCGGGTCTTTTTGTAAGTATGTGTTTGTCTGATTGATATATATAATATATACTTTACATGAAAAAAACTAATAATATATATATGTATATATATACTATACAGTACATAATTTGTTTTTTCCTGTAAACTGCATACCCTATGAGTACTGAGGATCTCTAAAACTAACAATGATCAACACAAAGTTACAGATGAAAATATAATTTCTGATAACCGAAGAATCTGACATTTTAAATACTGGGACTTACACCCTTTTCCTCTAATATACTAACGAACGTTAATTTTCTTCTCATGCGTGATGACTTTGAAAAAGATTAAATTTTTACTAAAATCTGATAGTTCATTTTACAAGGTTGTTAATTGTAAAAACTTACACGATGGTCGTGTAAACAACTGTAATGCATATAAAAATTTACCCGGGTGTAATATTGCGGGTGAATAAATATTTAATTATATTTATAAACACTGATATAAATTCAATCCTTAAAAAGTTAACATTCAATGATAATCTAATACTTCTATTACACTACTCCGAGCTCTGGCGTATTTTTTATCTCTTCATTTTTGGTGACAGCTTTACTTCCCGATTTTTACATAAAGCTCTTCCAGTCCTGCACCACTTACGCTTTTTTTTATCCTTGTCGAAATGAACGTTCCCCTCGCAAAGAACTGGATTTTCCCTAGATTTTCTTTCTCCACTGAAATTGTGCTGCACTTAGTTGCTTACTAACCTTTCCCTCTGTATTTACTCCATCAAGGACCACTTCTTTCCTCTAGGCTTTAGAACGTTTTCAAATTACCTCTAAAATTCATTTGCTTCAACTTTTCTGTCATACACTGAATACCTTGTTTACCCTTCTGTATATCTCTACACAGTCGCTGTATTTGTCCTGCAAATACACATTAAACAATCTCTTTTGCATTCCCTATATTATTCCTATGCTACCATTTACAAACTTACCCCTTCATACCCAGTGAATGCATCTTTAAACGTTGTACACTCACCTTCACCTTTTATTTCCTTACCCCTATATAATTTCCAGTCATACTCTCCTTACATCCAATCCTTACTTCTTTCTTACCTATTGGTCTTTGTCACACTTACAGCCATATTCTTAACCTTCCTCTCCCAACCGAAACTACTCACCATTGCATCTATCAGCAACCTCCCTCTACTTAAAATATCTTTTCCTCCCAATTTTCACTTTGCAAAGCATACTTACGTGTTTTTCAACAATCAAGCTCCTTTTACAACACCTCCCACAAGACTTTTCAATCCCATTCACCCTTAAGACCCCAGAGTACCAATTACAACTCTCAGAATTTAAATAATATAGCTACAATCATCCCTCTATTTCTCCAAACCTTGCCAATAAGAAATTCTAACTCTTTCAAATGCTTTTGACATAATTCTTTTCCACTTATAGAACATATGAAACTCTGTTACTATAAAATTTACTAAAAAATTCAGAATTACACATTAACTCTTGGATCAGCACCCTTGCAACCTTTTACGCATCTAACAGTCTTCTTGGCAAACGGCACCTGTTCAGGCTTCGCCCGATATTTTTTGGCCTCAGTACACTCTGTAACTATCATAGCAGTCCTGAGCAAGTCCTTTCACTGTGGTATCACTAATCTTTCTTGAAACAGAACATTATATATAATTAATATAATTCAACTATCATACCTACCAGCGATACCAACCAGTGTTATATAACCTCTAAACCAACCATGCCAAGATCCTGACTTTCCCGAAAACATTCTCTTTCATTCTTTTCCATTCCTGGACCATACAGACTGGATGTAACAATTCTTTATGATGCCATTTTAATCTTAGTCATACAATCTTCCAACTAACACATTTGTAGTTTTTACATCTAATCCCCACAGTCTTCATGATACTACAAGTGCTACCCTTCCCCATTTCTATATCTTTCAGCTACAATCAAACAATCATTTTCATACTTGACATTCCTGCACACAGTATTTTACCTTTGCCTCACTAAGTGCCAAAACATCCCCCTTTCTCTCAAATAACAAAACAACTGCTATACATTTCTTCTCTTCTGCACCATATCTACACTGTCAAAATCCAAATACTTGGCACTTCATGTATTCAGTTGCTTCTGACAATATAACTTACACTGGGCTGCATAAATACTGCCACAGCCACATGGTGACTGTACCACTGGTCTCAAATAAACCTTATCTACCACTCAAGGGTATTTCCTCCCCCCAAAGGGTCCAAAACACTACTAGGTACTCTTCTGCCTTTTGGTATACATTGTTTACATACAAACCCTAAGCCACTGATGCTTCCCAGAGTGGTTAGGTCTGGGATGCACCACTTACTACCAAAACGGCAGTAGTGCAAGTATTCTTGTAAAATTCGGGTTCTGTACTCAAAATCAGTATGAATCCATTCCCACCATGACCGCTGACTGCAAAGTTTTGAACACTGCTAATTATGGAGGTTTTTCTCACTTACACTCACATTAATTACATCCATGGGGAAAATTATAATCATAAGTTCATACGCCAAGTTCGGGTTGCAAAATGAATAAGTCAAATTTCAATCACCAAAAGTCCTGGTCTGAATTCTAATCGGGGCAGAAGGACTTATCTATTATAATTTCTCCTGGGTGTAAGATATTCACAGTGCAAACACACTTGATATTATTTGATATTTGTGAGCATAAAACAGTCATGTTGTATAGGTGACAAAACTTCATAATTACACACTACAGATATACACATAGACATACACACACTTGTATATGTATATGTATGATATATATATATATATATATATATATATATATATATATATATATATATATATATATATATACATATATATATATATATATATATATATATATATATATATATATATATATATATATATATATATGAGAGAGAGAGAGAGAGAGAGAATTATGAGACAGAGGTCAAAAGAGTTAAACAGAAAAAGGTAACAAACTGCTAGGGACTTCACCCTGCACATGGTATCGCAGTCTTGAAAAGTGTGGCATGGTCACCGGAGTGTGAGACGGCCTCCATTGTCCCGGCGTGGTTATCAAAACACGCGTGAATTGAAATGGCCGCCGCGCGGGTAAATACAAATGGATCACGATTGTTTCTTGTTCACACGTTCCCAGCACGCGGCGCAGCATTCTTTTACACGCCAATGCTCCAGAACAACGTACCATCGCAAATTCAAGAATATGCATTAGCTTAACAATTACAAACACGCCTACCTATGACCTTTGCTCAAGCCGTGCTTATAGATTAGAAGAATGTCACCCCCGGATTCAAATTTAGGATGCTAAAGATTCCAGAAACTGGATTTTATCTAAGCTCTGCATAACTTTAGACTAGTTATCCTACGAGAACAAAGACACTTCTCAAACTGGGAATGATTACGACATGAATATCTTAACAACCTTCCTGAAAATAGATAGACAGATTCCCTTCTGCTTTGCAGTTACTTCTTTGTTAATAGAAGAGAATTAGAATGCATTTTCAAAACTATGCATGTGGCCAGAATCATAAAGACTTACACCTTATGTTAATGAGGGCACACCACTGGTCAAGTTATTGAAGCATTAAGTTTTCTCCTCCATTGAAACCTTCTCTCGAACCCTTTGAAAAAATCTCACCATTTTCTCCTCTCTATATCGAAACCACAAGTCACTATAAATTACTTATGACACCATTTAAGCGTTTTTGAAGCTTCAGAATCTGTAATCTTCACTGCTAACATCCACCCATTAGTGCATTGCTCTAGTTGTATAACATTTTATTATAAAGCGTTAATTCTGCTAATGCGTATGAACATCATACATTGACATACAATCCATTTTTTCTAATCAAAGCTAATGTAAATCAGTCCAGTCTTTGTCTATATAGCCTCTTTGTATATATAGTTTATATATATATATATTATATATATATATATATATATCTATATATATATATATATATATATATATATGTGTATGTGTGTGTGTATGTGTGTGTGTGTACATGATGTTGTATGAACGCTGGTTATTCGGCAAAATGTATGAAGCAAATAAAATACTGCTGAACCAGACACAAGAAGAATAATAAAGGAGAGAATATGCATTAACAATTAAGTTATGCACTGAGAAAAAGAAATCATTCTATTATCGGTTACTAATGCAGTAGGCCAACTAACAGACCAAAACCACATCCGATATCCTTCACAGAAGGAATAAAAGTAACATAATAATTTGCATAAGGACCATCAATAAATATGGATTTTATTCTGTAAGTAGTTCTAACAGAGAAATCACAACTGAGTTTTTTGATGAATTTGGATTTCGTTTCTTTAAAAGAAAGTTGAGATGAAATTTTCATTTTAATGTAACTTTCCTTTCTCTGCTACAATACTACATGATTATTTTGTGCCCACATCCCTGGATCACTAAAAATGTGTCAGTGGATTAATAGACAAACAACTATACACAAGAATCAAGCTACAGTATTTGCAAGGAATATTACTTTTATTGCAATAATGCGAATAAAAGAAAAATAATTCTTTTGAGACCTGGAAAATGCATCACTTGAAAAACGAAACTGTAGTCGTCAAAACGTCCAGGAAAAAAATTATATTAAATTTCTGTTGCAAAAGTGGAAAGCAAGCTGCCCATTTTAATTTTCGCAAAAATAAAACTTTTATATGAAAAATTTAGTTACAAAAGCAATGCTGGGCAAAACAACACAAAGAAAGTGTGTCAATTTACCCTAAAATATATCTCAAAATTCACAATCGAATTGCAGAGTATCACTTTAAAACGAAATTCATTCATTACCAGTCAAATCCCATAGGCAATCATAAATAGTTTTTCACTGACTCCTAAAAACACCCAGCGCTTCACCAGACAGAGTGGAAAATACACGGGCTGAAAATTAGCAGATTGATCCGAATTGTTACAACCTATGTCCGTAAACAAAACATGGAAATTGTTGCATCCGAATTTGTAAGTGTAAAACCCGAATCCAAAATTTCGGGTGGAAAAGTGCTAAGTGAGATCCCATTACGAGGCGGATATTGCGAAATTCCACAACGTGTTTGTATTCTGGGGAAAAAATAGATACGTACAAGCCTTGGTCCACATTTTCCAGGTGGCAAGCATAAAAACTAATAACTTACTTTTTTTTAGTCAAATATGAGTAAAGGCGGTACGAGTGAATAGCAATTTGCTCATAAAATCTGATTATACATGGATTAGTAGGATTTATACTTATGTTCCTTTGTTTATGCTGGCACAAACAGACAAAAGCTTGGCCCAAATTTATTTCGTGATTCTCTGTCTTGAGCTTCTGTTTTTCGGAAGACAAAATCAACCTCATATCCTTGAAAATCAGAGCTCTTAAGGAACTATTATAGCTTAAATTCACATCATACAGGTCTTTGCATTTGCCTATTTTATATTATATATACATATATATATACATATATATATGTATATATATATATATGTATGTATGTGTGTGTATATATATATATATATATATATATATATATATATATATATATATATATATATATATATATACATATATATATATATATATATATATATATATATATATATATATATATATATATAAAGTAACCAGCGAGGTCCATTAAAATTAACAGGCTAATATCATGAAATCAATTTCATAAATTTTCACAACTACACACCATTATTTAAGCTGACGAGGGACTAACACTGGGCGTTAAAAAGTTAAAACTTAGGACAAAATAGGCTGTCAAATTTCCTGCATTTTTATGAAAAACTCTCCTAGGCAAGCACTACAGACCCACAGAATTATTATTAACTGTAATTACTATCATCTAAGAGAAAAAGCACATATAAGCAATTCAGTAAACTGCTATTAAAGTGAAATGAGACGTATCTCAGTCTGCTTTAATAAATATTTCACTCGGTTTGAACATAAGTTTCAACGATTCGACTTCATGATCAGGACGGCCACTCTATCATTTGGTCACATGAAAAACAAAACTGAACTTCACGAAACAAAATCAGGACTACCTGAATGAATTACAACTCTAACGGCTGATGGCATCCTCTAGAAAGATGTAAATGTAAAGGATGTTTAAATTTTGAAACATTTTATTAAAGACGCACAATAAAGCATTCCGATATATTAATTACCATTCACTTGGAACATTTGATTGTACACAGAAGACTAATTACGACTAGGCTAAATCAGTCTTACTAAAATCAAAATCCAAAGTTCTCTGCATCACCATAAAAAGCGAATAATAACGTAAACCCTGTGACGTATTAAAAGAATACAGTATGAACACAGAAAATACACTGTAATTTGCAAAGAGAAATTTCCATGCAAGCATAATGACTGGCTAATAAGCCATTTTGCGGAGAGCAGTGACGCAGAGCCACCTGCCGCTGGGAACAAAATCAAAAAGGTAACTGAACGGAGACACCGTGGCAAAAACAACCAACTGTTGACAATGCACGTCTCACGATACTGTATTTTAACCACTGGACCGAAAATGATTCCCAGGCGCTTCATCACTGGAATTCCACAGGGAGGTCCAGGTTTTTACAGCCCAGTGACATCAAACCGTAAATTCCTATATTAATGGCAGTTCCCAATTAACGGGGAATTCATCGTCAGAATTGTTAGAGAAATTTTATTATTATTATTATAAACCAAGATGCGACCCTAGATGGAAAAGCAGAATATGCTACAAGCCAATGAGCGCACAGACAAAAGAGGGAACTGAGAAGTAAAGAATAAAGTGTGGAAGTGAAATACCAAAGAAAAACAAATAAGATAATTAACAGCAAATAACATAAATATCAAGGTAAAATACGACAAGATACAAATAAAATATGAAGCCAGACTCATATCAGCCTGGTTAAATAAACAAAGAAAAAATGTAGTAAGTTTGAACTTGTGAACTTCTAACGTTTCAAAAAAAGAATGTGTTCACAGCAGGAATACAACTTCTGGGAACCGGCGTGGCACTGAACTTCACACAAAAAAAAAAAAAAAAAAAAAAAACAAGGAAAGGTTTCTAAAACCTACTGCATACCTAGTATAAGGCCAGTCTGGGAAAATCAGAATTATGATACACTGATACATCATTTAAACACAGTGAGGTAATTGACCGACAGTGCCATAAGTATCCATTGTTTGGATTGTCATTCTAATCTATCCATACTTAGCTGTATAGTGTTTATTACGATAATAAGACAAGACAATAGAGTCACACTACTAATTTCTAAGAAAAAGGAAGGAAGGATAATGGGAGGCCGTAATGAACAAATTCTTTAATAAACAGCACAATGCAAATTTACTTGTGAAGAAATCCTTAATTTTATTTACATAAAAAATATCAGTAAATATATAAGTAAATATTCTCTAAATATATTTACAGATTATATATATATATATATATATATATATATATATATATATACATATACATATATAATATATATTATATATATATATGTGTGTATATATTCTCTTTGTTCTCCTTTCTTCCCAGTCCTGAATTCCTGGAAAACAAAGTTGAAAACATTAGAGAAATGTCCGCTGTTTTTAAGCCTTATCAACGCCTCCCAATTATGTTAACGCTAAACATATAATTACCTCGCGTCTCCACTTTTCCGTTTTTCATAATATTGGACTATTACATTTACTCCCTTCGGAAAATGGAACAGTAAATAATTTTGGTTGCCAACCATTACGTCCTCCACCGGCAAATTTCAAGGGCTTTCGCAGAGTCTTGGTAGAGGTAGATTTTCCTAAAGTGTATGTGTGTTTGTGTGAATTATATATATATATATATATATATATATATATATATATATATGTATATATATGTATATATATATACATATATATATATATGTATATATATATATATATATATATATATATATATATGTATGTATATATATATATATTACACACAAACAAACACACGAAGACAATCTTCCTCTGACGAGAGAGAGAGAGAGAGAGAGAGAGAGAGAGAGAGAGAGAGAGAGAGAGAGAGAGAGAGAGAGAGAGAGACTAACTGCTTCCAAGTCCTTCATCCTATATTGTCTTTTCATTAACTTTTAAATATCTCCAGCCCAACAATGAAAAAAATTTTTTATTATTTCTTATTCATTTTACTTCGGATAACGTGTTCCCGGCGGATTAAAATGCAACATAAATGAATACAAAAATACAGTATATCACAGCATAACGGGAGCAAAAAATTCTTTGAAGTAACTGTATGATGTCACGATCATATGTGATTGTTCAAAAAAGGACTTGGCTAAATAGCAATCTATGTTACGGTGAGTGAGGTATGTTGCTGAGACAACTATCTTGATTAGTTGGAAACGAATTTAAATTACCATAAGCATATATTACCCATGGATTTTAGGCTTTTAGAAATAAGCACTGTGACAAATGCTAATAATTAATTTTTATATATAACACTGATGAAATTGCTAGTCCTTTTGTCAACGTAAAACTAAACTGTAACAAAAAAGCCATACATTTTCAGTGCTTAAACTATTTTCAAAAGGTACGCCCAAATTTTAACATATGAACCATCTAACCTATTTAACAATCTAAACGCGTCATCAAGGCTATTTTAGAATCAATGTGTTTATACCTCAAGATACTCAAATACCAGAGTGCACAAATGAATTCGTTAAAGTTCCCAAAGAACTCATCTTTTCTTGTAGTGATTTGGGAGATAGGCTGGCGTCCTGAATCAAAAGAGGTGCAAACTTTATAAATAAACTAATCTCCTATTTCAGTCCGACAACTGTATCTTTGACATCCCACGTGCTTGGCCTATTTTGAACAACAAAAAGCATATGAATTGAAAGTTATACCGATATACGGTGATCAACGACTTTAAAAAGTAAGTTTTGTTGCTCATCTTTCCCCTTGGGTATTCCAAAAAACAAAAAGAAATTATATCCAGAGGCAGAATATTAACATAAAAGGCTGGAACTCGGGCTGCTGTCTCCCCCACACTCCCGATCCACTACCTACCCCGCCCCCACCCGGGTCGGACAAACAGGTTTGCAGGGGGAGAGTGGCTGTGTCATGTCTCCCCTACTGTCAACCGGGTGAGACAAACAGTCCACTTGGATTTTATTATATAGATAATGTACATTAGTAGTGGGATATAAAGAATGTTTAAAAAACGAAAACCATAATCATAAGTAGCCTACTGTTATTTTAACTTTATAACAATAATTTCTTGCAAAACGTTTATAGACCTGATGCGTGAGCCAGTTACACAGACCTACGAAACCTTCCGGCATGGCAAAATTCTAAAGTTACTAAATCGAAACCTGTCGGAGCATTGACAGCGAGCATTATTTTGCCCAGTGATCGCAAAAATGATCTAAACAACTCTAAATAAAAATTTCCCTTTTTCTCACTGAGTCTCTGACACCCCTGTCAAGCATATAAAATGACATGGAAAATGTACAGCCATTTTCTCCACCAGTTGATGCGAAGCTGCGCTCAAATTGACAACGAGATGGACAGGCGGTAAGCCTAGAATCCCCCCTTCGATTTCATCGGCTCAGAGCTAAAAGGGCTGACAACACGCGGAGGAAGTGTTCACTGACAGGCTAAATGATATGGGCCTAAAAAATTCACAGTAATGACAATAACCTGAAATAGCATAAACAGCTCACACAAACCCTCACATACATACAGTACAGCCAGCCACAGCCAGGGGTAGCTCCGGATTATGGATAGATCCTTTAGCTAATGTAAACAAAAGTGAATTCAAGCAGATAGGGCTACCGATGTATTTTACATATATTTTACTATATATTCAAATGTAAACTGTATTCAAGTACTGCAATTCTAAATATATTTTTACATTATTTAGATGTTGTGTTGAAATACATTATTACTTACGTATATAGTATTTTAAATACCAGTACATATTTTTAAATAGCTATGATTTTAAATACATTTGCAAGAATCAGTTTCTCTGATGTATCCACAAAAGACTGGTATGTATGTATGGAACGTAAGCCTTGGGGCACTGTAAATGGTCAATATTCATGTGAGTCTTGACTTTAACACTTAAGGATATGATGGATATATCAATTTCCTCATTTACTCATTAAATATAATCACTCAAGCATTTTGGATGTCTACTAATCTACAATACGTGAATATCCTACACACACACACACACACACGGAATAACTGATTACACCACTTTTTCAGTCATTATAACAATAATCATACTGATATTGCTTTTGTTTTTTGAATACTAAATGTATTCTGGAAGCTTTAGTGTGACCGAATACCTTACCTGAGGAATATTTTTAGACTAATACAAATTACAAGCATCCCAGATGCGCATTACAATTTATATAGGCTATATCCAGAATACATTTAGTATTCAAATAACAAAAGCAATATCTGTATGATTATTGTTATAATGACTGAAAAAGTGGTGTAATCAGTTATTCCGTAGCCGACTGACTCCCTGCAATGACTCAATGTTTGCCACAAGTACAACCTACATTTTACAGAAAGGACTGCATGACAGCGTAATTTCGACTACGGTAACGCCCACCAGCTGTGAATATTTTTGTGCTTTTTTCATAGTCTTAAATAGTATTTCCCGTTGTTGTGTATTCTTACCAGGTGCTTAATATGACGCAGGGAAGGTGCTTTTGTAGCTTCATTCAAGGAGCACTGTGTAACATTCTAAATAGTGCACTTTTTCTCTTGCATGCCTTCATTTTTAGCTGTCATCTCGTTGGCTATTGAACTTGTACCGGTTAGGCTAATCTGGGTATACTCAGAGTTCAACCTAAATTTGTTAAAACAATTTTTTCCCGTCAATTACTCAGCAAGAAAATAAACTTCATTTTCCAAGACAAATGATGTGTTAATGCTTTTTCTTAAATATCCTTCATATGTAACTTTAAGTAAAAAGTTTAACTTTTGCATATACTTTGGTTTCAAACATATGGATACACGTGACATAATTTATAATCATAAATATTAAGCTTCATATGCTTAATATCCAATTCACTCTACCTAGGGAATAACATACACCCATGAGAGAATTATAATTGATAAGCCTGGCATCACCAGTAGGAATCGAACTGCTGACTGGCTGGGACATGGAGACGTACAGTGCCACTTTTACCACTGAGCCATCAAGAGAGGTATAAGTTGATACCGTCTCTGCTGTACTTATGCCTATCGAATCCAGTTTTTTTTTTTTTTTTTACAATTTTCTTACAAGTTTCATGTGTTCTGTTTATTTATGTTACTTCTAGACTGCCCGAGTTGACCAGGATTACATAATGTCTACTTGTGGTAACACAAGCATTTGTATCCTTCCACCCCGGCCGTGAAGCATAAATCCGAGAGGCTAATTAAGACCAAATCTAAGCTGTGACCCAGTGTGTGGGGTACTGTTGGACCAGTTATTGACATCCTTCACGATTTTTTTTCTAGTTCTATCACACTGAGCTGATTTTCTTCCCACCAGCCTTGCCATGCTGGAAGGAATATGGGAATCAGGAACTGCAGCAACTGTATACAGTGGCTAAGGAGAAAGAGTAACAATAGAACAGCCTACCTCACATTCCCTCCTCTCATCTCACATAGAAAGGAAAACTTAAGAGCTTCGTGAATTTATTTTAGTGGCAGCGGAGAACGAAAGGTCATTATGGGCGAAGAAAAGTGTAAACAGATCCTCTGCCTGACCATTACCGTAAGTTACATTTAGTCTAAACTGAAATCATTGTGTCCAGGTTGCGAATAAGTTTTATACTGTTCAGCTTGTATTCAGTGTTTTAATCACACCATATTTTAAAGCCCGAGGCAACTTCTGCCACGAGCTTTCATTATCAAATATTGAGACAAATTGGTTATCTTGCCATGATCAACTGGTATTTGGTGTACTCTTTTTATTTATTTATTTTTTTTTTACCCCATAAGGTTTGACTCTTGGCTGGCCAGATTCAATTACAATTTCCCTTGGGCGCAAGTTAATCCCAAGGTATACTGAACTGTATATTAAATGGTATTTGTGGTTTAATATTTGTGGATATATATATTTGTATACAGGCTATATATAATGTGTATATATATACAGTATGTGTACATAGCCTACATGCGTACATTTATATAAATATATATTTATAAAATATATACAAGGACAGTATGTGTACAAACATAATTATATATATATATATATATATATATATATATATATATATATATATATATATATATGTATATATATATATATTATATATATATATTATGCCACAAATACCATGTAATATCAAGTTCACACTATACATTGGGAATAACTTACACCCATAGGAAATTACAACTGATAAGGTCTGTCATCACCTACATAAATAGGGCACTCCTCATTGAGCAACGTTGAGCCAGGTGAAGCTGATCTCATGACAGAATCCGCTAGGTATTAACTAATAACAGATACAAGGAAGACATCACTGAAAACTGCATAAACACGATGATGAATGATTTACAAAAAGTTTAAGGCAAGAAGCAGAGGAAGGGGGGAGGACAGTATGATCATCATTACAGGATGAACTACTGAGCCGCCTATAAACAGGAAGCCCAAGCCAACCGAGGGGCAACCCGGAACGGGATTCTGAACTGAGGATATTCTGTCGCCTGAACCTAATGACACCGTAGGAAAGAAAAACAACTAGGTCCCAGCGAAGGATAAAACAATAAATTTATGCTTTATGTAGGAAACTGTCAGTCCCTCCCCCCCACCAATCCATCTACACTCAGAAGGCATCTACAATTTCACCAAAACCAGAGGGCTATTTTTCATAGGAGGCCAACAGCAGACGAACTGATACAGGCAACGGCAATACTTGGTCGCAAAATTACGAACCGCAGACTGCAGAATGACGACTGCAGAGGCAAATATCCATAAAACTACACAGTCCTATCCGAAACGTCTTGGCAGCATCACAGCACGTCCTACCATTCACAAGGCGGCAGAGCACGTCGTATGTGGAGACCGGGACCCGGGTAACAAGGACATGACACTTGACTTTTCTGGTAAGCACAGTAGGCAATCTGAAGCCAGGGAACTTGTTCATTAGGTCTTGGGTGAAATATTTAGGTCGTCATTGTATTACTTTCTTTCCGCATGTAGCATTAAATACCAATGCTAGAAGAGCATTAATTTCGTAAAAATAAGATCATTCGACCTTTTGCACAATGTACAGTACCATGTAGGCCTATACGATACTGCGACAGCTCAATACTTCAATGCAGATAAACAATAATTTGTACATTACTGAGAAAATGTTAAAAAAGGATTTCTCTCTCTCTCTCTCTCTCTCTCTCTCTCTAAGTATATATATATATATATATATATATATATACTGTATATATATATATATATATATTTATATAATATATGCATGCACATATATATACAACATATAATATATACTTTTTACTGTGTGTAACTTAAGATGTGACAACGTGTTTGTCATGAATAGGTGACGACCTATAGCAACCTTGAAGTGGTTCACATATCTCGAGAGCTGTATTCCCATCTGTGTGCTCCTTCTGTGCCCCAGCCAGTAGTCTCAATAATTGCTAATGAACTCAAACCTGTAAAGCCTTGTATAGTAATGTAACACGTAAACTGAACCACTGGATATCCCTGGGTGACTTTTCGAGCTAAATAGCGCTTTTGAGGCTCATTTTACAGGTTTGTTAAGTTCAATTATTAATTCCCAATGTCACTCTACTGTAAATTTTATTGAAATGGGCCTCATTGGTAAATAATCCAGGCATTGCCTAACAAAGTTATCTGTCAGACTCGTGCCACTTGGCTCACTTGGGTGAGGGAGAAGGGAAAATATCAAGTTCAGGAACCGGAGATTTAAATGAAGAAGTAAAGCAAAGAAACCTAAACAAGAGTATGAACACCAAAAAATTATGGGAAACCCAACTTCCACAGAGAAAAAACTGAGTAATGGCTGATAACTGTATCGATATATCTGTGAATAAGGCCTATCATAATCACATTAAAAAACATAGGCCTGACATTGGACACAAATGCCTATGAATTATAATCAAACTACACACCAATACACACACACACACACACACACATATACACATATATATATATTTATATATATGGAAACGAAAAATTCTTATGACTGTCTCGAATATCATACCAAAATTGTTGGCCTTGCCAATTCATACTCACTAGGCCTAGGCTATCCGTAGGCAATATGATTACTCCCTCATGTTTATGACTCGATTAAACTAAAAGGTAATAATACAGACAGCTACCGAGATATTTACCGTCTATTGTATACGTTTATGATATTTACCGTCTATTGTTTGTTTTTACATTCATCCCCGAGGGGCTGGTACTAAACACGGTGCCCATTTTGCACGTAAACCGGTAGTTGCTGAGCTGGAGGGCCGCGATAGCAATCTGCAATTGCACCGTTTAACTTCTCTGTTTAATATGACATTACTAACAATGCACCAAATCATGTCTTTGAAACTCTGTGCTAGTAAATAGAATACTTCTCTAACCAAAGAGCTTTAAACCAGTAAACCGACAACTTGTACAATAAGAGCATTCAGACCCACAACCCATCCATAGTCCTAGACAATTGCGCCAATATTCAGAGCCAACTTGGCCACTACATACCTTTTTTCGAGGAGATGTTTTACGAGGCTCGCAACAGACCCTGGATAATGAGATGAGAACTTCCAAGTTTAAATTATTATTCCAATAAACGTCGATGGTATTTAGAAGAATGCCGTCCTCAACTAGACCATCTCCCGGAGCTGGCTACTCCAGAAGTCCAGATCACTATTTAGTAACCTCAATGCACTTGATCTAGTCTTGGTGCCTTACCAAATTCTTATTTCCTATCAATTTCAAACTAAATGTGGATACAGGCGGCTATTAAAACAATCGATCACACAATTATACGAAAAAATACAGGCATAGGTCAAGGATAACCAGCATATGTCAGCCAGTGACTATCAGGCTACACTTATTTCTTTGCATTTTCTTTCACGATCTAAAGCACTTAATTTCTTAACAATAACACTAAATAAAACTAAACGTAAAAAACGTAGTTACTACATCCAACACGGTGTTACGGCGGAACGAAAAATCAGCGGCCAACCAACCACCATCGCGGCTCAGAAGCAACTTCCTCTCTTCTTCCTCCTTCCCATCCATGCGTCACCCGCCCACACTAATTCTCACGGACTTCGAGATTATCAGCCCTCCTCCCTCTTTACCAATAGTATTATCGAAATGTATGTTTGGCAACATGTGCGACAATACAAGGGATTCATAACTACAAAATTAAATCATTCGTTAATAAAATCTTTATCGAAAATGCTACGTGACAACTTAGCAGTTACTGAAGTGCAAAATAAGTCACGATCCGTGAGAGAATGCCTCGATGGCAGGTAATTCCTTTTAGTTGATCTTGAATTGTTGCTGTCACTGAATACGGTTCCTAAGTATTAACGAAAGTACCCCACTTAACAGAAGTTATAGCTGAACATGGAAGAACAACCAATAAATGAGTCTCCGAAACAACGCAAGTAAAGAAAACGATACGCTTCTCAAAGTCGTGATTACATAGCGCGTGGAATGCAATGGGGTCTCTGTACTCAAGGGTCACTGGAGGAAGGAGATGGGTTGGAAGATGGGAGGTTTTAATGACGTCATGTACGAGGTGGGTGATGTACAGTGAAACTGGAGGGTGTGAGGATTAGATGCTCGTTACTCGCTAGCGCTTAGACTGTAATGACCGCAATTCTTGTGCTATGTACGGTGAACCATAAATCTCATTGATTTAGTAACCGAACTTCTATATGATATAGTTTATGCACGTACCAAAACTGTATTCGACTTCTGCACTGTGTTCATCTGAGAACATCATCAGTGAAGGATGTGCTGTGTCTAACAAACACGTTTAACTGACTAATATTCATATATCAGTATGATATTCAGTTTGTTAAGCCTGCGAACAATATGATTTGAATGGATTTCTTTGAATAATCATAAGACCATTTGTTTACATAAACTATTAGCCTCATTCCTTGATTTTTTTTTCTTGATAAACAACATTTCTACCTTTTCAGTAGTTCTCATCTAGAAATCAAATCGGTTCTGAAAATGAGTAAGTTTTTAATTGAGAATAACTTGAATTTATTTGAATTCTGAGCAGACTTCAATATAAAGTATGATTATTCATGGTTTTCTTTGCCAGGTCAGTTAACATAAAGTGAACTAAAATAATACACACTGATGTTGTCTTAGATATAACAAGATTCCATTTTCTCGTACCTACAAAAACATACAGTATTTCCTTTTAACAGCAACTTATCAGGAAAGTTTCCCTCATCTAAATCTAACAGTAAAGTTTATCTTTATCAGTTTTTTAATTTCTCTGATAAATTTTTTGATAGAAACTCATGGCTAAAATAGAGTCTGAAGGCTGAACTTAATTGGAAACTAAGCCTATTACTTTGTAAGAAATAAAACCATTTTAGAAAGCTTTTATCAGCCAAGTGTGAACTAAAAAGTTCTCCTGAGGCAAATGTACAACAGAAATTTTATGTATCCGAAGCCAAACCTATCGATGCGAAGCAAATGGAATTTAACAAGAATTAAGCCATCAATGTTTCGGTCTCGGCGGCGGAACTTGGCCATCATTCTCCGTCACGCGTCAGTTCGCCACGACCATCCCGGAGTTGCTTAATGAGAGAGGCTGGCGGTAACCGAGTGAGTTCGGTATGGCAGGAGCATGGCGTGCGACCGTAGACCGCATTCTTAAGAGAAGAAGAAGAAGAAGAAAAAAAGCTCGTTGTATGAGGACTTAAATGACCAACTTACTGGGTCTGACGTCATGAAGAAAGTTTATGGAAGAAAGTTTATGAACATTCGAGTTTACGTGTGCATACACAGAGAATAATAGTTAATACTAAAGCTATTATCATTTTCATTATAATCGTAAAACGAGAAAAACTTTCTGATGACTCATATACTGATGTATTAATTTTTTTAACTTTTGGGATACACAATATATAGAGCTAAGCAATAAAAGATAAATTACAAGAGTTATATATATATATATATATATATATATATATATATATATATATATATATATATATATATACACACACACACACACACACACACACATATATATATATATATATATATATATATGTATGTATATGTATATGTATGTATATATATCCGTGTCATGGTGGAAGGGTGTCTCTAAAGGGAAAACAAAACAACGGTCACTGCCACATTCATACAACTGAAGGAATTGTGGGTGAACCCCCTCCACAGAAAACCTTTACAAGTGCTGCTTCGGACCTCACCCCCACTATTCATACACTGTGGTATTCTTCTCTTGTTTATTGCATGCACTCTTGCTTCCTGAATATTATGGTCCTTGCTTTTCTATATCTTTTTTCACACCATCTATCCAGCATTATCTGCCTTTCTCTCTTCTTTCTTACCATATACATATTTTACACTTTTCAATAACATATTGCTCATTTCTCCCACATGACATAGCCATTCACAAAACCACCATCTAAGTTAACCTTTTTAACACTGTCGGATCTCACTCTTTCAATTTTTATTATGACAGATACATTAGTTCATCTCAACAGGAACTGTTTCTTTCATTCTGATGTCACAACCTCACTTTACTTTCAAAATAACAGTTGGCTCAACACTCCCTTCAAACATTCATACCTTGGCTTCCATTTCATAGGTACCCTAAGTCCTTTTTCAATCTTTGGCTTACGTACTACTGTTTTCCTTGCTTTACCTATTCTTTGACTCATCTCATCTCTCATACTATCACCATCCATTATATTTACTCCCAGATACCGCTTTGGAAAAAAACTACCTAAATTCTTCCACCATCTATACCAACATTCATGGGTCCATCTTCCCGCAGCCTTACTCTTTTTCATATTCACCACCAACTTTCTCATCTAATAAACACATTCAAGCTGTTTTCATTAGTGTCTCCAGTTTTTCTTAACTATCCCAAGTCAGTGCTGCATAATCTGCAAAAAGCCACTGCACACCCCACTCACGACTCTTGTGCACTGCTTGCAAATTTTCACCTAGACATACTTTCTTTCTCTGACTTCTAGCAGCACTTGTCCAAAAAAGATATTCAGACAAACTAGCCATTCTCATGTTTGTTTAAATATTCTAACACAATCTTTGCTTCCTTCATAAAAACGTATAATCACTCAAGAACTTATCTTCCCAGGCACCCCTCATCACCTACCACACTGCCCTTCTATCCTTCCCTGGGAATATTCTCACATTACTATTTCATAACAAAAGCTTGATAGACACACCTTCCTCTCTATACTTATAATGATCTCGCCTATCAATCCTACTGTTATCTATCACACTTTCTTAATCAGTCTTATCATGTACCTCCCGGAAAACTGTGCAATATTATGCTTCTGTAACTCATACAATTACAGTGGCCCATTCCTTCAGAACCATTTCCTCAACCAGACATACCTCACAAGTTCACAACCCTTTCTTAGCCACTATATGTAACCCTGAACACCATACCACAGCATCTCAGTTGAAGTTCCATAAACTCTTTCCGTCCTTCCATTTGTCTCAGCGCTTCTATGTCCTAAACGGTCACCCCGACAAGCATGCTAAAATTTACACTAACCTTTGGCCCACTAGTGCCACTCAAGTTCTGCATTTGCTAACTTTCAGCCAACAAATCTTCAAAATATTCGCTAAACTGAGATCAGATTGCATTCCACTTCAGACAGCATCTCTCGTTCGAGATGCTTGTTCATTAACCTTTCTTTCTAGATATTCTTTCCCGTGGAATAACTTTTAATTCTCCCAACAGTTCATACCCACTTTCTCTGTACATTTATTACTTGCCTCCTATTTCTGTCTTACTCTCTTCTTGACCCTGCTAACCTTTCTCCTACGCACCTGTAAACAATCTTCCTTTCTGTAATGCAATTGCATCTCAAACAATATCCCTTTTTCGTTCGCTTAATCTTTCACTTCCTCATCCAACCAATGTTTTCCTTGTCTTTTCCTATCCCCTTATACAACAAAAATAAGCTCCATTTTCCCTGAGTTGTGTGTGTGTGTGTGTGTGTGTATATATATATATATATATATATATATATATATATATATATATATATATATATATATATGAATATATCATAGCCCTATATATATGTGTATATATATGCGTGTATATATATGCATATATATAATATATATATATATATATATATATATATATATATATATATATATATATATATAATATATATGCATAGTATGTGTGTGTGTGTTTGTGATTCTATGAATGAGTATATATGTATGTATGTATGTATGTATGTATGTATGTATGCATGTATGTATGTATATGCTGTAAGCAGTCATGATAAGTATTCAAACAATGCTACATAAAGACAGAAATATCTTTAATGAGCAAATGAAGAATTTTTTTTTTTATCTATAAGATGGTTTCCAGTAAATAAAGACTTTTTTTTCTTATTCATGAGATGGTACTCATTCATTCCATCTGATCAGTTACTCCCCAAAAGTAAAACTTAGAGTAGTCTGTCTCCCACAGTTTTTATCTTCATCTACAGTCAGATGGCGTCATCTCCTCGGGGCACAGTAGGCCTATCCACACATCAGGTTAGGCTTATCTGGATACAAAATATTAGCACAGCAAACACACATCAGTGAGATTATCTTGATAAAGTTATTTCTTTAGACCCCAGTACGATTAATACATCGATGGTGACTCATCTCTGAGAACCATAAACGGCCTTTATAGGCTATACTGTACTGCACAATATCCATTCACTTCATGCAGCATATCTAGACGTGTGTGCTTATTAATTAAGCATTTGTGAAAACAAGATCTTATTTCTCACACACACACACACTACATATATATATATATATATATATATATATATATATATATATATATATATATATATATATATATATATATATATATTTTTATATATATATATATATATATATAATATTTTTATGTATATTATATATATATATATATATATATATATATATATATATATATATATATATATATATATATATATATATATATATATATATTATATATATATATAAAATTTCAGAGTATAAAATTTGTGTGTACTTTAAATGCATAGTAATATTCTACTGACATATAATACTGCAAAAAGAAACTAACTTTATCAACAACTCGCCTCTGATTTCGTATCGCTCTTAACGAAATTGGGAAAATCATTAAATCTCATCTTTTGTTTTCTGCAATTACTTTTCAGATGGATTGACATAATTTTTAGGGATATTAACAAATAATTCAAGTATCTTTCTGTATATAACTCGCGAACATTAAGAGACAGTTGCCAATACCAGATCATTTGCAGTTAGTTAAGGCCCAAGTAGGAGTTACTTTAAGACACAAGGGTGTTCAGTATGTTGGGTATTGTTTGTAAGGCGGACCTAACACCATCAAAAATTTATCCAACATGGCATATTAGCATACAATTCGAAAATGCATGGCCAAGCTGGAAGGACTGAACTACATTTTGGTGATCGTCCAGCCAACATGTTTACGCCAAAGCTCTCTAGCGCATTCTAACATTTGATCATACACCAACTGCAGTCTGTGTAAACATGTTGGCTAGACGAGTACCAAGCTGTGGTTCAGCTGTATAGTTGGACACAAATGTTTGGCAGTGTATAGACTGTATCAAACTCTCTAGCAATCGATACGACTGGTTCATATTTCGTCATCTCCGTTATGAAATGTTTTCTCATTTAACCGCTATATTAAGAAAAAAAGGTGAAATGTGTGTGTGTGTGTGAGAGAGAGAGAGAGAGAGAGAGAGAGAGAGAGAGAGAGAGAGATAGATCATATCTGGGCCATATTCTTCGTCGGGGTAAGGGGGACCACTGAACCAAATTTCTATTTTCTAACAACGAAGCGGCCAAAAACCCAGAAATCTATGGAGTACAGATTTAGCGAAAGACGTCGCATCACGAAAATCGCTCTTCTGTTCGGTCTAAACCTCAGTCAAGCTTAGCAAAACCTATCCCTGGCAACACCTCCTTCCGCTTCCCCCGATTTGCAATACAGTCTATACCTAACGACTGGATGGCTCGATATGACACAAGAAATACGAAGTTATGAACTGTACAGTAACGTGCGACAATATGGCCGGGTCTCCCAGCTGGCTTCATTTGCATGCGAAACGAGGCAGGTCCGTAAAAAGGGCAGATGGTATCTCTGCCTTTGTTATCGATTCCGGAGAGCCATTCTTCCTCTGTCAGGGCGTGACCTCTCACGCTTTTATTTTGGAGTCCATCCCTCGAGCCAATTCACGTTTCCTTTAACAAGCGGTCCCGTTATGCCTTTTGTATTCAGACGGGGCTGCTTTCTAACACCTCTCCTTTGATTTTTGACTCTTCAGAGAGAGAGAGAGAGAGAGAGAGAGAGAGAGAGAGAGAGAGAGAGAGAGAGAGAGAGAGAGAGAGACTCTGTGTCATTTGTTTGAGCTGGATGACAATGCAAACTAAATAATATAGACCCACACTCTTCCTTTTCATTTTATTCTATACAAAATATATTATCATCTCACGGTCTCCATTGTTCATGAAAAAATTTACTTAATGTCACATATACTGTATATCTCTGACAGCACCAAATCAGGATGTGTGTGTCAAATGCAGCCTTACTGAACGAAGCACTATTTTTCATTTTTTCAGGCTCGGATAAACTATCCAGAAAAAATACTTATAGCAATTAAATAATCAGTTTCATTTTCGAATCTTCTTCGAGCATTAATTCTCCTGACTCATTCCTCGACTCGGCTCCAATTCGTCTGTGTTGCCACCCCTGACTTCGCCACGTAATCGAAAAATTGGCCCACTCACCCCTCCCAAGAATGATCAGTCTTGTTTCATATTAGCCTTTCGTATTCATTTCCTTATACGAAAACTTTTAAGTAAAATTCTTTAGCAACTGCACAGCCTATCTTTAATCAGGTAAATACAAAGGGTGAAGCTGAAAACTCAGGCCTCAACATTAAAAGAAAATTATTGACAATAGTGGAATGAATCTGGTTTTTCTTGATAACCACGGATTACATTTTATATACGCTTTTTATAACTATGGATTTTGAGTTGAGGTGAGTAAAAATGCAAGATACACGAAAAATTGGGTTGATAACTTGGCTTTTTTCTCTGCTATTTATGTGGATTCCACATGAGGGAAGCTGGAGACCTATATGTAGACCGGACTGGAAGGAGAAAGGAAAGAAAATGGCAAGAAAGCATAAGAGTTAGATGTATATCATTAGGAAGCGAAGGACCTGTCTCTTAGTTATGAAAGGTTTAGTAGTAAAAAAACGGAACAAGGAAAAATTTCACAGCCTGGTGGTAGAGGGAAAGAAATATCCTGGATGCCAAGCAACCTCAGGAACAGCATTGTTCTCTACAGAGTAAATGTGGGATGTGGCGGATAGACGTGTGTCCTTTTCCTCCAGGAACGGGACATAAACCGAAAGAGCAAAGGGTAAAGAGGCCTCGAAGACCCTTTTCACCTGAGGGAAAGGGTATCTAAGGAAGTAAGCCCAGTGCCGGTGCTCAGGCACATTGCTTTTGAATCATCCTTGTCAGGAAGGAAACAAGTAAAAAATGCACCTAAGTTTCACCGGCGCAATCAAGTTTTCTGGATAGCGTATAATGTTGCATGAAACTCTCGTCGATGTGCTGCAGTATGAAACTCTTAGGCACGACAGGGGCGGCAGCGCTCAGTTGCTCCGCAGATGCGGTCAAGTGAAGATGCGTTGGCGGTTGGCACCCCAGACGCACGGTCAATGGTTAACATTAACCTCAAATCAAATAAAAACTATTGAGGCTAGGGGCTGCAATTTGGTATGTTTGATGATTGGAGTGTGGATGATCAACATACCAACTTGCAGCCCTCTAGGTTCATTAGTTCTTAAGATCTGAGGGCGGACAGAAAAAGTGCGGACGGACAGACCAATAGCCATCTCAACAGTTTTCCTTTACAGAACACTAAAAATTGAAATTCCCCCTCAAATAGAGAGCGATATTGCAGACAAGAATGGACAAAGCCATTGTATATATATATATATATATATATATATATATATATATATATATATATATATATATATATATATATATATATATATATATATATAAAATTGCGATATCGAATCAGAGTATTTATATTTTTTATCAAATTTTTAGGACTAAATTACGTGATACCTCAACGATAACCTCTACATATTCCGAATTACTAACATTTCTATCCTAAAAATCTGAGGTATCGGATGGAGGAATGAAAGATTAAGAAAAACTGATGCTTTGGAGCTGGTGAACTCACAGATCAGAATTGAAAGACGAAGAAAAAACATTTCAAAGCTGAAAACGAACGCAGGAGAATGCTGGGAGGAGACAGATGCTTGTAGGGCTGAATCATCATTGTTTTTCTCTTATATCTGTTCCTGAGCCTTGCGCTTTCATCATTTCATATGTTACACAGGCATCCGACCAGCACTTGGACTCATCGTCTTTGACGTCTATAAGACGACTCTCTAGCTGTTCTCATAACATCCACTGTTATCTGAAAGGGTTTATCATATCCACCACTTTGGTATTGAAAGCTCCATGGAAACTCCATTTACTGTGCGCTCTCCCCAGCCTGTCAGAGAGAGAGAGAGAGAGAGAGAGAGAGAGAGAGAGAGAGAGAGAGAGAGAGAGAGAACTGAAACATCCCTAAATGTGTTGAAGAATCAGTCTTACGTAATGTTCCTACTAAAGTCCTAGGCATCCCAAATCACACTCACCATCATCAAAACACACAAACACGCACACACACACACACACACTACTTGAGGGAAGGAACTTGGCAACGCTAAATAACTTTAAACCTTCTGAAAATTAAGGGCGTTTGTAACTTTTCCAAAAATGAAACATAAAAATGGTCCCGATTCAGTGTAATCGTCCACGAATTTACGATGTTCCGTTTGTCAAAATGCCAGGGAAGTGTCAAATGCATAAACGCAAATCCGCGCAAATATTCGAAGATTTATGGCGACATGTTAAAATCGTCAGCGAAAATACTGACATAAAAATTGAACTCCCGTGTTTTGCCTTTTTGTTCATTTTTCGAAAGAGGAGGGGTTGGTGAACTTGGGCTTGCAGGGAGTTACAGACGAATATTCGCCTTATTTTAAACTTCAACATGGACCGTGCGTTTCCTTATAAACAGATAATGATATGAGGAATGATAGTGAAAATAATGCCAGTAATAATGGTGAAGATGGTGAAAACAATGATTTTAGTGATAACCAGAAAACGCCTAAGTATAGGACTTCTGCTAACGTCAAAGAAATTTCTTTTGTGTATATCAGACACGAAATTTTCCATCTGAAAAGATTTTCATGTAATCTGTGGGTGAAAAAGTCCATCAGTTTCTTGGCAACTATTTTGTAGAAATTAACAAAACAGTCTGGACAATTTGCTGTCATTTCGCAACGTTAGAAAAGAAATAAAAAATTCCTGAATCCGCATCTGGGTTCAGATCTGATCAACTTTTCATCCCTTCACAAAATTTTACTGAAAAAGTTTTAATAACTGAATCCATCTAGAATTCTAATCAACTATTTTTCTCAGCACACCCTTTCACAAAATTTCATCGAAAACTGTCGATAACTTCTCGAGATGTCTCGCAGACGTTCAGGCAGACATGGCTGAGAATACTGAACCTATTCACAAGTTCACTGATGGAAGTAATTACTTTAAAAATGTGCAATTATTTAACGATGGCATGTGCAATAATCGTAATAAAAATGATCATGGGAATATAGTGGACTGGTTTTTATTGTGTTCTCACACGTCATAAAGACTCCATATAAGCAAATGCCTTCTTACATGAAAAGAAAAATACAAAACTCCGATTTTTTTTTTTTGTCTCAATCGCATTTCTATAAAGCATGGAGAAACATTCAGGGCTGGAAAAACCTACATAATTAAATCATTCTGATATTCATAAAAATATATGTTTGGAAATAAGAGAGTGTGAATGATTTAAGTTTTTTTCTTAAAACAATGTTCAACTCAAAGGTTTAACATTGAGCTTCATGTCTATTTGTCTCTCACCAATAGAAGAAATGTGCTCTTCACACCTTCTTTAAGATACAATAATCTTTTTATTTCTTGTTCAAGAATATACAAATCTAACTTATATCCTGTACATCTTAAAAGTTCATAACAGCCAATCTCAAGATTAAATGTATGACTCACAGCTCATTAACATTTACTTAAGAAACTGTGAAATACTGCTATCTTGATTAACATCTTTGTTTTTCAACCAGAATCAATATAAATCTAAGTCAGGTTATGTTTTATAATTCTCATAGTAGTACAGAGAAACGTTTTCAGCTTGCATGAAAAAGAATGGAAATGCAAAACGCTGAACATGATAGAAATTAATATCAGAAAAGCTGATTAACATCACATTCACTTATAAAAATAATGAAATGTGCTAGAACTTAATGGAGACATACACAATGGAATTGATTTTAAACAAAAGAAAAATTTAGATAACAAAGTCGGTAGAGGTAACCTCTATTCTATAAATAAATTATATATTTATAATTATATATAGCATATATAGAAATATATATAGCACATATGAAAAAGATATGGAGTATGTATAATATACTGTACATATGATAAAATTATATATAAATATAAACAATAGATATATAATATATAAAATTTTCGACATTCACTATCAAAAATAATTCCCTTGTTTAGGTGTACCATAACACTGTGGTTTAACATAATTCAATAAATTACTTAAACAAAGAAAAACATTCACACATTGGCGGTATACATATATGTATAATATATGTACACACATAATACATATACACACATATATATATATATATATATATATATATATATATATATATTATATATATATATATATATATACATCTATATATCCTGACTGTGGGCCCGTCATGATTAGCTTTCAGGTACCCAATTTATTTAGGTCAAAAGAGGCATGACAAATTTTTCAGGAAACGGGCTTAAGTTGATTTCTTTCGGGGAAGATCGATCTTGGGATCCTAGAATCTCACTTGTTAAATGAAATTCATCAGATGGGAGAACAGGGCGCTAAAATTAATGTCTTTAAAGTATTTTTGTTTTAAATGAGTGGAATATAAACACCTTTGCAGCGCAAAAGGTGTTTCGAAATTCGAGAAGTGTCATGGCGTTTCTGGAGTCTTGGTCTTCGAGTTCCATCGCTTAACAGCATCACTCGCAAACCTTTTCCTAATGCTTAAATATTTTTGTGCATTCATTTGAGGATTTACTGTTATTTGCTTTTGTTTATAATGTATAATTAGTTTTAACCTTTTTATATATAATTCTGTCCTCATCCACTTCCTACAGAAGACTGCAAGTCCAGTTTACGACCGTTTGACGCTTTCCATAACGAAGCCTACGTTCCAATAACAACGATAACCTACAACGCATATATTATGTTATTGCGACTCTTATTTCATCCAGCGAGCGTTGGCACCTTCTTTGATAAATGGGGTGAGTAAATGGGAGCAGCAGATGCGATGAATGTCAGCGAGGTGTTTAACGCTTCGGGAAAATTGCACTAAATCTTGTTTTGGGAATATTTGTATTGGATTAGTGTTTCCTGCGTGGAGCGTGAAAAACAGAGAGCGAATTTATAACCTAATAGTTTTTCATGGTATGAAATATGGGTATGTCACGAACGCTGTTATTTTGGATCTCGGCTATTGATCTGATATTCCTGTTAGTTTGTAATTTTGTTTTTGTTCAAAGGTAACATTCTTAACACACATGAGAAAAAATTATTGTTAAAATAGAAGAGGTTAGACAAGTGACATCTTTACAATGAGTGGGAACTTTAGAACCAATATTGACATACCAGGTTAAAATGATTGTCTATACTTCCTTTTACTGAAAGGGAAATGTAAAAAAAAAGGAACATATTAAATGTCAGAATAAATCAAGATGTCTATTCAGTTAGAACTGACCAAAAGAATAATTCTCTTTTTGTACACTTGAGTGAAAAATCACATAGAACTGACTCAAGGTGTAAAAATATTGTTTCCAGAAATCTCGTATTCTGCATTAATACAACTAACAAAGGAGAATAAAAAGAATTTAAGCACAGGTCTGCACGGCATTGATTCTATTCGGCACAAGGCGTTCGAAGCAGATTTAAAAGAGAACCTCAAGAATCTCGATAATCTTTGCAATGTCGTTTACCTCTCCCTGTTTTATCCTGAACATGAATAAGCCCTAGACAGCTATCTCTCACCAGAAAACCCACCTCAAATATATTGTCCTTTGTAGGCCTTTAAATGGTTATATACCCCTTTTATCTTAGCTGTTGTTTGTAAAAGCGAGTCTTCTATGTAATCTTTTGTCCCACTGTCTGTAGTGTACCTAAACAATGCCTCAGAATAAAGGTGGAAGATCTTGCACTCTATTGTATCACTTTCACCATGGCTATATAATCTGTACCATAAGAATAGGAAATACTGGGTAAAAATCCGGGCACGTTTCGTCGTTAGTACTTCTAAGGCATCCTCAGAAAGACTGATAAACAGTGGCAGAAAATGGCAATATATATATGGTGCAGTGGCAGAACAAACGAACTTACAACCACTTGGAAAAATAGTCTCACCCGATAAGTGGAAAAAAAAGAGGAAGAATTGAACTGAATATAGAATTTAGGTCCAAGACCAAGCACTGGGACCTATGAGGTCATTCAGCGCTGAAAGGGAAATTGACAATAAGAGGTATGAAAGGTGCAACAGGAGGAAAACCTCGCAGTTGCACTATGAATCAATTATTAGGAAAGGGTGAAAATTAAGACGGAAGAAAGCAAATATAAAAGGAGGTACAGTAAAAGAAACGAAAGGGGTTGCAGTTAGGGTTGAAAACACGCTGCAAAGAACTTTAAGTAATGCCTACATTAAACTAACTCATGTATGAGGTCAGTAATCATTTGCTTATGGGCCTCTTTGAATTTTGAAAGGGACCCGTGGACCACCAATCCAAATCATGAGCATCGTCAACTAATTTACCAAACACCTGGATGGAACCACGATTTTGCCTTAGGGTGCGCCTACATTACAATAAAAAAAGACATAAACCCACTTCGGTAGCTCATCGCATTCATATCACAAACAGGTTAAAAACAAGTCAGCGACCATACACAGAGGGAGATTCTTTGGCCAATGCTAGATAATTGTATGAAGCACTAGTTAGAGCTACCAATAAGTCGTTGGCTTGTATTCAACTTCTACGTGATGTGTGTGCGATAAGCTGCCCAAATGTGTTTATGACATGCTTTACTCTAGTGTGGATGCACTCTCAGGCGACTGGTTGAACTTCACTTTGTCTTTTAGTTCAGTAAACAGCGTGGAAATAGTTCAAGAGCTATAACATTTCCAGTGAAAAAGTTAAGTATATCTTAGTTTAACCAGACCACTGAGCTAATTAACAGCTCTCCTAGGGCTGGCCCGAAGGATTAGATTTATTTTACGTTGCTAAGAACCAACTGGTTACCCAGCAACGGGACCTACAGCTTATTGTGGAATCCGAACCAGATTATGACGAGAAATGAATTTCTATCAACAGAAATAAATTCCTCTAATTCTTCATTGGCCGGTCGGAGAGTCGAACGCTGGGATTTCCAGTGAGGACGTGAGCCATCATGTTAGAGGTAGCCATCAGTAAGGTTATATAAATATACACATAACGGTAGCTGATAAATTTGGAATAATAGTAATTTGAAATAAAAGTGATTATGTAGAAAAATGAGCAATCTTTTGAGTGATGAAAACATACAAATCAACTCAATAGAAGTCCCGCTGAGGGTGAGCAGTAATTTCAATAGTTTCTTTAGTAAACTAAATGAATTGGTCCCATCAGTAAAATTCACTATGGAAAGGGAAAATGTCGGTAGCCTAGTTCTGCAAATTTTAGAATGCCTGATACACAGAAGCAGTGAAACGTTTAAATACAGTCATTTCAGAGTGCCTACAAATATTTCTGCATACGTACATCTTTATTCAGCGAAAAGCAATGAAGAAATTAGTTTTTACATCCATGTTCATATCAGCAATAAGTATATTATGCCCTGAGTAAAGTGATGATGAATAATTTAAATTAGGAAGATAGGCAGCGAAGCTTTCGGGGCTAAAAATTAGAAATTCATATGAAAATATTTATATTTCAAATGATAACATTTACATTCCAATATTTCTACTACTAAAGAATGGCGTAGCCATTAAATACGTGGTGGGAGGTTTGCTACCATACCTGAAAATGAATTGTAGCACCGCAGTTTCAACGAGTCAATTTGCTCAAGCTTACCATATAGTACCATTTTCTATAAGAGAACACTTACATTTTCTTTCGTTTCTTGCAACCACCAACTTTGGAAGTAGTAAGCTTTGATTTTGCACCATTTTGTCTACGTAAATGATGCTTTTGGTACACGTTTAAAATTCAGTTTTATGCTTGACATAAGATCTTCTCAGCTACAAACATGATGATTATACTGGGTTGAATCGTGTTCCTATCAACAGGCTACTGAACACTAAAATATTCTCCTTGAAACGTGACGACACAACGAATTGAATATATATATATATATATATATATATATATATATATATTATATATATATATATATATATATATATATATATATATATATATATATAATATAAATGGGCAAAATCACTGGACTAAAAGTAATTTAACTAAAATAATGCAATTACTAAAGGAGCTAAAAATAATGACAAAAGTGGGATCGAAAAACATTTAGATATTCATGTTTATCTCATACGAACGATGATATCATACAATGAGAGAAAGCCTTTTAAAGTTACATTCCTTATGAAAGCGTGAATTTCGAGTTTGTGTGTGTTTGTTTGTTTGTTTGTTTGAGAGAGAGAGAGAGAGAGAGAGAGAGAGAGAGAGAGAGAGAGAGAGAGAGAGAGCAGTTTCACAACACAATGGCCATGTCTCTCCAACGTTGGAAAGCATATTTAAATCGATTAAATCGAGATTTTCTTGATCTCAAGTTTAATAATGAACATTACTTCTAAATTCACGGCAATGCCTTTGGGAACTCGAAGGTGATCGGCGGTTCATTATTAGTTTTCTGTCAAAGAAAACTTCTGAGATGGCTATTTATTTGTCCGTCCGCACTTTTTCTGTCCGCCCTCAGATCTTAAAAACTACTGAGGCTACAAGGCTGCAAATTGGTATGTTGATCATCCATCCTCCAATCGTCAAACATACCAAACTGCAGCCCTCTAGCCTCAGTAGTTTTCATTTTATTTTAGGTTATTAACCGTGATCGTGCGTCTGGCGCCGCTATAGGTGCCACAAACACATGCCACCACCGGGCCGTGGTTGAAAGTTTCATGGGCCGCGGCTGAAAGTTCCATGGGCCATAGCTGAGATTCACACAGCATTATACGCTGTACAGAAAACTCGACTGCGCCGAAGAAACTTCGGCGCATTTTTTACTTCAGTGAAGACAAACGAGCAGCTGAATAATAATCACACACACCTGAAATGTGTCGTAATCATATGTGCCAGCTATGATGTATCGAGGCTTTCAATCATTTTTCGTTTTGCCCAACTAACAACTTTCGGTGTCCTGGTTAAGTCTAGTTTACCTGGGGGGAAAGATCCTTACCAAATTATTACCCCATTCCTTTTAATTACTCACCAATTTATCTTGTGGATTACTTTCACACTAATGGTGAGTATCCACGCTCAGCAATTACCTTTTCTCTGGACTTCTTACTTATCTCTTTATTTCTTAGAGGAAGTGGTCATACTGGCTAATAATTAATAGAATATTGCTATTACACATTTAGGTCATGTTCACGTCTACATCGAATAAAGTCAATATGACAGATATAGATGCTAATGATTAACAAGTCAAATATTAAATATATATATATATATATATATATATATATATATATATATATATATTTATGTATATATTTTTATATATATATATATATATATATATATATATATATATATATATATATATATATTCTTATGCTGTGGTTTTCATAATGCATTAATCTCCCTGTGTGTATCTGAGTATTGTTGTATACTGTATAATCTTATGTTCAGATGCGCATATGCTATAGAGAGTTAGCGTAAGGTAGAATTGTTGCACTCTGTATGGTTTGTAAGAAGGGACGGTAGGCGTGTAGAGAGGAGGGACAGAGGCTGATTGTTCTGGAGAGAGAGTGGTTGTTAGTCAGTATTCAAAACTGCTTAAGTAATGCATTCCATTGGGACGCGACCAAAACACTGTGGGGTGGAAAATTCCATTACGAAAGTTGCCTAACGTCATCCAGGAATTTTATATGAAAAGATGTTTTCCATTCTTATTATAATAACTAGAGATTCTCTTGTTCTGAAACTATGTAATAATAAATATTATTATTAACTGTAATTCCACTTTGTCTCTAATTATCGTTTTTAAAGAGTTTTTTAAAATAGAGATCTCGTCTAGAACCTGTTCACACATTCGACCCACCCACCCGTCTGCGTATGGACACCCATACAATTCTTACGAAGGGTCACTTAGAGACCAAAAGCGTTGGTGAAGAAAGATGCGCTTTCTCTCTCTCCCTCTCTCTCTCTCTCGCTCGCTCGCTCTTGTTGTAATGTAATTGATATTTTTAGAAGATGGTCGCTCATATCCTTTAACTGTTTAATTCCTTAGTAAATGTGTCTGAGTTATCTGAACAGTGTATTTTATTAAGTGTGTGTGTAACGGCGCCTGATTAAAAACACGAAGCAATTTGGTACCAAGGTATTGTAACATAATTATTTGTATTTAGTGCACTAAAAATAAGGTTGCGGTGAATATATATGAAGATACCTTTTCACTTTTTTTTATATTTTTTTGTGTTATATGTTTTATGCTTTATCTTTTGAAGAATTTTTTTTTATACATATATGTGGTGTGTTTGCTATTGCCTTAATTTTTGCTTTAAATTTTTTTATATTTAATTTTTTGCAGAGTATATTTCTGTGTCTTTTGTATCCACATTTTTAAATGATTGATTTATTTGCTTTATTTTGTTTAACACTTGGGAATTAATTTACTTACAGTATATTTCCTTTCAATCAAGTTTTGTTATTTAACAATTTACATTTTACTTGAATAATTTTTTGATTAATTAATAAATTAATTTCTGATTTAATTTTGACTGATGATTAATTCAGATTTAATCCAATTTTGTTTTGTTTTCAAGTAATAATAATTTCCCTGAGACTGTTAAATGTCATGTATAATCTTTGAATTTAGAAATAAATTTTTGTATTTAAAATATTATATCAGAGTTTCATTCATTGACCCACCAGTAATTTTGATTTGAATTAGAGATAGAGTGGTAAGTGAGATGTTTTCCTTCAAGTAACTGAAGTGAGCTCGAACCAGGGAAATGAAATAAATAGAAATACTTGAATTTTTATAATGTTAATGGAGTGACGCCCTTAGATTTTACCTCACACCTGTTTAACGAACTTAATCTGCTTTCTTTCATGATTGATAAGTTTTATAAGGGATCACTGTTGCCTTTAGAGAAATCAGTCGTTTTGTATGTGTGATGAGGGTTCAGGTGTCTGGCTGTTGTGAGGTAACTATAATTGTTGAATAAATGGTAAGTTTGGTAATCAAATATCAAGCACTTAGATACCAGGTTTGATTTGAAGAACAGACACTGGACACTTCGTCACAATATATATATATATATATATATATATATATATATATATATATATATATATATATATATATATATATATATATATATATATATATATATATATATATATATAATATATATATATATATATATATATATATATATATAATCCTTTCTAATGGGTACTCAGTGAACATGATATCAGTCGATATTTAAGTAAAATCTGAAACTGTACCTATATTACAGTAAACAATGAACAAGAGAATATTTGGAAAACGGATCTTAATAGTGAGTGACAACGCGAAGTTATAGAGAAAAGTTTATACAGAGATTTCAAGTCGAACGTCTTATTCTGATGCTGAGATCATAAAAGAAGCTTTAGGTATCATAATTAAAACCTCCTCTTTATACAGGAGAAAAGAACGAGATCACACTAACTTACTATAACTGTATCTCTAAAACATCTTTTAAAAAAACAACAGATGAGATTTGGAATAGTAAAGAGGCTCTAAGAATCATAATAAAAACTTCTTTATAAAAAGAAAAGAACAATACTACGAGATCATACTATCCTACAATACACTGTATTTCTTAAACATCCTCTAAAAACCAACAGGTGAGATTTAAAATGAATAGACTGCATTCTAGTTATACAAAGGCCAATGGATGGGCATCACAGGGCCGCAGGCTTGATGGAATCAGAAAAATGGTGAACAGCCCGAAGGAAACAATAGACCTACCTCTTGAAAGGGAAAATCGTCACCGAACTGAACAGTTCAAAGACTGTTAATTTTCACAGAGAAAATACATTAGATGGATGCTTAGTGGGCGTTACATTATTGTCTGAATTAGGAACTAATGTCCACAGTCCAGCACAGGAGTAAATAAGAAATATAGCAGAAAAGAAGCGAAGCAATCTCCTGCCTGAAAGAGAAAGAATCGACACAAATGATAAAGGAGTGATCACTGATTAGATGAATTGCTTTGCTTTACGTCTGACAAGAAGGCGAAAAAAGGGGGGGGTGGTAGGGGAATGGAAGACATTCAGGTATAACAGCATTCTTCTAAATACGACAGATATATAATTACTATAGAATTTTAGCAACTGGTCAGCAAAAATAATCTGTTGAACAGAAAAAACGAACTTACGACATCGAAACAAAACGTTTAGTTTCTTAAAGGCACAATCAGATTTTCGAACAAAAGTTCTCTCTTAAAAACAAGCCTAAAACTGACAAAACTGAACTTGAGTCACAGTTGTATCGCCATTCACACAGGTTTTCAAGGTCAACGTGGACGGATAAATATGGCTGTGAGATAAATAAAAAATTCAAGGGAATGTAAAATCATAAACAGGAAAACGGATATACCGAAAAGAGTTATGATTAAAGAAGGAGGGATAAACGTTAGCGGAAAGTCAGGCTCTAAACGAACCTTTATGCCAGACACTACTGAGTACCACAGGGATAACTTGAACGAGAGATCTTCAAGTTAACGAACCATAGTATCTATGGATCCTCCAATACAAAGTAATAATTAATCTTTCGTGCAAATCACCTCATATTTTCAAGTGAACTTTCACACAGTTTTCGAGGTTTTGAATCAAAATTATTTCTTAATTCAGACACCAGCCGAAAAAAAATCCTTTCCATTTTCATACGAGTAGTAAACAACAATGGAAAATATTTCATGGGTAAGGTAATTATCACGTTAGACCAACGTTATTTCAGAAACATGAGAACGCAATTCTCAATAGCAAAAGCTATATAGCAGAAAGTGTATGGGATTTCAAGACAAATTAGGTTTGTTTGAAGATTCAAGCTCATAACTGAACTCTGAAATTGAAGAATATTTAACATATATGCAGGCTCGAAAACCACTATATTACAAAAAAAAAAAAAGTTTGATTCTTATATCAAGAGGAAACCAACGTTGAAAGATCATATCACTAAAAACAAATAAGCGATAAGAGCGTGAAAAAATTCAATTACGAATCAATAAATTAAACAGTATTTACGCGCAAGTGCTTGGAACGTTGTTCATACAAACTGAAGGCTATGCAAAATCATGGCCAAAAAAAAAAAAAAAAAAAATGTATGATCCCAGACCATAGATGATGGAACTCGGTCCTTTAATACCGATAATATTTGCGACATTATAATCTGATATAGAAATACAAAGATCAAGTGTGAGTTATTATCCTTTTATTGATCCAGAGAAGAAACAGAAATACTCATATATATACATATATGTATATGTGTGTATATATATGTATATGTATACTGTATGTATATATATATATATATATATATATATATATATATATATATATATATATATATATATATATATATATATATTGTTATGTCGTTAATATTATCGGCAATAAAGGACTTGGTTTTATCATCTGTCGTCTGGAGGTCACAGTTTTTTACGTTCAACTTATATATATCTGTATCTATCTATCTATATCTGTCTATGTATATATATATATATAATATATATATATATATATATATATATATATATATACACATACGTATGTATATATATAAATATATGTATATGTATATATATACATATGACGAAGGAAAAATAAAACCATGTAATCCCCAGACAATAAACGAAGGAAGTCAGTCTGTTAATGCCGATAACATTAGCGATATCACAACCCTGTAATCATTGCACAACGTATCGCTGCATAGATAAAATCAAGATCAAGTGTGAACACTATTAATTTACTAATACAGAGAGGGAAGCAGAAATACATCTTATATATATATATATATATATATATATATATATATATATATATATATATATAATATATACATATACATATACACACACACACACACACACATATATATATATATATATATATATATATATATATATATATATATATATATATATATATATATATATATTTTAGACTGTGTGTGTTCTCCTTTTGATATGCTCCAGAATAATCTTCATCTGAATGCACATAAGAAATAGGTGTATATTATACATATATTTATATATATACATATATATATTTGTGTTGTCTATCATATTGGATACATGGTCCTTAAATTAACCTCAATGGTGAATAAACGACATAAAAGTGAATAAATGACTTAATGGTGAATAAATTCGGTAAACTCAGTGAATCTGCATTCTGTGTAATGGGGCCCACTTGGAATTTCGGCTCTCAGGAACAAAGCGAAGGGGGAACTTTCGGAGGCTAATTTGAATTCTGGCGGCTTCATGGCATCTGTTCCCAAAAATTCGGTCTCTCTACTTTGTGTCTAAGTTGAACCTAATTTTAACCTAAAGTATTTTAACGAGACCAAGGTTAGCCCCTACGGGAGAGTGAATGATGTTATCTAAAATAACCCTTTATCAAATACCTTAAATAATGTATGTATACTTACAAGCTGGGATAATTACGCAAGCACCCGCGTACGTGCACACGTACATTATATATTGATATACAAGAATATATATATAAATATAAATAAATATATATATATATATATATATTATATATGTGTGTGTGTGTGTGTGTGTATAGACATGTATATATATATATAAATATATATATATATATATATATATATATATATATATATATATATATATATATATATATATATATATGTATGTATATATATATATATATATATATATATATATATATATATATATATATAATGTATATATATATATATATATATATATATATATATATATATATATATTGTACTATATATATATATATATATGTATACGTGTGTGTGCATGTATATATAATGTGTGTGTGATATATATTGACGGACAACCTTCTGGCTCTAGGAAGCAACACCTGACCACAGCCTACCGGGTTAGAGGTGAAATCCGCTTATCACGTCAGCAATGCTCATAACTACGTGTAACAGAAACATCTGCGGTCTGGGTCTGACCCAAAAGCGTTCATACACAGACTCATTTCACCTTTGGAAACACCTGTGGGACAAATCCTTCGTTCAGCATTATGATGATTCAGTACCTGATAGTCTTGCTTCTGAGCGCAGTCAGTGAGGTGGAAATGAGATTTTCTGAAGTTAGTTTCGAGCGTTTTAGAAGAGATTCGATGGCTGAGGATGGAGGGAAGATGATATTCGGAACGGGTAAGAAGCATTTCATTTATATAGACGTTTCCATAATAATTATTTGTGTG
>NC_089771.1:20870383-20892883 GCF_040412425.1 Macrobrachium rosenbergii | reverse complement strand
CAGAAAATACTGGAATAATGGAAACTGGACTGTAACGGTAAAAATTAATGCTTATATAACCCTGTGAACAAGCACTATATTACATACTTTCTACTGAAAAAAAATGTGGTGGGTTTGATAGAAAACATCTTACATATTTTTAAACCTAAGAGTCGTGATTATCGATTTTTTAATTCCCCTAAAGGAAAAATAAATTTGGCGAGAAAGGGCTCAAGATAACAGGTTTCTGGTGGAGGCCATCAACCAAAGAATGATTGGTTTCAAAGGTCCTATGGAATATTTCTGCTCTATCTGGAAGGGTGGAGCAGTTACCCATCATTAGCCAATAAGGGAAGATCGGTAGATGAACTAAATATGGAGCATATGATTTTAACTTGGTCCAGCAACAACGAGATTGAGTTTTTCTTGTAGTTTTTCAATTATAGATTTCTCTCAGGAAATCTATAAACTCTATTAGCTACCAGGTGATTTCAGCAAAGTTCTGATAGTTCAACTGTCTATCAATCATTAAAATGGATTTCGATAGGTGTCCCAGGGATAAAATGAACTAAAATTGCTAATAAGTGAAAATCACTTCCTTCATGCAATGAATTAACAGTATACTAAGTTTTCATTATTCTCCATTTACCATCGAAATTTTGTCTCGCAGTTTTTTAAATGACGGTCCAGGGAATATGACAGTTAATCATGCTGTTCATAATTACATTGGTCATTGACTCGGTAAAACCAGACGTTGGGTTTACCCATGACTGAAATATCAGTAGGAGTTTTATGCACTACATTAACAGAAACAGAATAGGATCCATCATCAGCTGAATACAATCGAAAAATTACCAGATTCCAGAGCTGACATGATTGGTAACAACTGACATAAACCAGACCCCTGATTTACACTGAAACCTCTGAATATAACAAAAAATACTGTACACTGGGCTTAAGGGAATATTCCAGGCCTTTTTTTTCGAGGATGGAATCAAATTAAGAGCCATTACTACTAGACTGCAATAGAATCAAAATACATACATATTATACTACTTGATAAAGACTAAGATGAAATTTCCTGACAGACATTCAAATTCCCCAGGAGATAAATGGGGACTACAGGTAGACTAATTAAAACGAAGAATGAGGAACTGACTAAAACCTCCAGATAAAAAAATAGAGGTAGAAAAATCACGTCGAAGTTAGAAGTGTGATACCAAAGGTCAAGGAAATTATTCCTCAGGCCTCAGTATTTGAGCAAAGCACCTTTTCTCAGTTTTTAAGTGAGCTGTAGGGCTAGAGTTCTATTCACTGATGTCATAATAAACTGAAAATGAATAAAACACGTATTGTATAAAATAAAACTATTCAAGAAGAAATCAACAAAGAAAACAGGAACAGTAAGCATAATAACAAAGTATATTCACTAACAGGAGAACTTATAACAAGAAAACTTTAAAGAAACCAAAAGCACACAAAAAGATTTCAAAATCAATTAAGTCGTTATGGCGAAGTCAGTGGGTGATGCAAGTAAAAAAAAAAAAAATGCCAGATCAGCGGAAGAAAACCAGTAATGATAGATCTGGAATTTGGAGCAACAAAGCAGAGAAATGAATATAGAATTTAGGCCAAAGGCCAAGCGCTGGGACCTATGAGGTTAATCAGCGCTGAAACGGAATTGACAGTAAAAGGTCTGAAAGGTGTAACAGGAGGAAAGCCTTGTAGTTGCACTATGAGTTAATTGTTAGGAGAAGATGGAAAGTAAGATGGGAGAATGAGAATATGAAAGGAGGTACGGTAAAAAGGAACGAAAGGGGTTGCAGCTAGGGGCCGAAGGGACGCTGCAAAGAACCTTAGGTAATGCCTACAGTTCACCTCATAAGGTGCACTGACGGCACACTCCCGTACGGGGAAACAAAGCAAAGAAGAAAAATGTTTGGAAAGTAAGAAAATTGCGCAAACTGAACTGTATCCTTAATCAGACGTCTACATAAACATACTACGTAAACAATAAGTTAATAATAGCTGATTATTAATGTATTTCCTTGGGTATTAGGTTACGACCAGCTGCATATAACAGGGCATCCGACGAAATATCCAGATCGTGGTGTATAAAAAAACATGTGTTAAGATAAAACTGGTGCGGTTGGGATCCTGAAAGAGAGAGAGAGAGAGAGAGAGAGAGAGAGAGAGAGAGAGAGAGAGAGAGAGAGAGAGAGAGAGAGAGACTGTCGGAATTATGAATGACAGAACGATAACCTCACCGCATTTAATCAGGAGGCAGTGGCGGCTAATGTAACGTAACAGGTGAAAACACCGCTGCGTAACACTGACAGAGGAATGATGAAGTTCGTGCATGTTGTCTCAATGGCGATTTTGTGCGCCAGAAACGAAGGATGCAGAAACATAAGGCTGCAAATGAGGTCTGAAAGACCCAATGTATTATAAAGACTGTAGAATATAGAATTTAGACCAAAGGCCAAGCGATGGGACCTATGAGGTCATTCAGCGCTGAAACGGAAACTGACAGTAAAAAGGTTTGAAAGGGGTATCAGAAGGAAAACCTCGCAGTTGCACTATGAAACATTTGTTAAGAGAAGGTGGAAAGTAAGATGGAAGACAAGGAATATGAAAGGAGGTACAGTAAAAGGAATGAAATGGGTTGCAGCTAGGGGCCTTAAGTAATGCCTACAGTGCACCGCATGAGGTGCACTGACGGCACCATCCCCCTCCAGGGAAAATGTATTATACAATGTATTATAGAGGGCAAAGAACAGTATTGTAGAGTATTAAATAACTATGAGAAAATTGATGACAATTCTTGATGGAGATTGTTATTTTACACAGTAGATTAATAGTTGCGTGGTGCAAGGCCCTAGCGACAGGGCGTGAGAATATGGAGAGACTAAACATTAAGAATGGACACCTTCACAATATTGCAGACTAAAAATGATGACATCAGGCAGATGAAGATGGCGAAGTAGATGGAGTTACATATAAATGAGGCATCACAATTAGGTCACAATCAGAAATAAATAAACAGGAATTACTGAGAACATGCGTGAATTAGGAATTATTAAGAATAGGCGTGAATTAACTGGTAGAAAACCACTGAAAGGTATAAGAGAGGAAAAGGAATTTCAATTAAAGTACAATTGACAAATAGAAGGCAGTATTAAAGATACAGATATATAATTAAAGGTAGTTGGTGACGTGGGCTTCTATAAATTTAAAGGCTACAAATAATCATATATAGTATTAATATAAAACGCTCTGTAAAGTATAGCAGACTAACCAGAAAGCTACTGATTTTCATATATTTTTATTCATGGCGTTCAGCATTAACAAGAAGGCAAAGGGACATCACGTGGAAGAGCAAGCTTTCAATGAATACAATAAATATAAATTTTCTTCTATACTGTACTTATTACTTTTATTTAACTTGACTGAAGCACGGGCAGGTGACGACTGTATATATATATATATATATATATATATATATATATATATATATATATATATATATATATATATATATATATATATGCTATATGTGTATGTATATATATATATATATATATATATATATATATATATATATATATATATATATATATATATATATATATATATATATATATATATATATATAATATATCATTTCTTAGTTTTCAACTTGGAGATATCTCCCATTCCATGGGGCGAAGTTATAGAAAAACAATACAAAGGTCACTGACATCTATATTTAGCCTGGCGAATCTAGGACGAACCACCGACACAGAGGACCATAATAACTGGAGGTGTTCCATGCAATTACAAAGGCTTATCATTAACAAGTCAAACACCCCAACCCCTCCGCTCCGACACTGAGTCATCCCTCGTTGTGTATGTCGCATGAGTTCTCTTGATTACCGGATATTACGGCCTTTCCGTTGATGTACCTCTTCCATTTCATTTATCTGGCACTTTCTAGATCCTCCTCTCCTCCATCCTCTCCACACTTCTGAATTATATATACTCTTTTTTCAACAAAATATCGTCCTCCATATTAACAAGTATGTTCTCAGATCTATCTTTTCACACACAGCTGCCCTTTTTCCCCACTTCCTGATATATTCACATTTCTTACGTCATTTCTTACATTTTATTCCTTGCCCACTTACACTTACAACTGCACGACACGACACAAAAAAATCCATAACAACAGCTTTGGATAGAAAATGAGTGAAAACGTGGGTTACTTTTCTTGTAATTAATTAGTAATTTTGAACAAATGCCTTATGGAACAATAAAGTTGCTCTTTAAGGACACAAAGCACAGGAAAAGGTTACAAAAGTAATGCATCCTAAAAAAGAAAAAAAAGATATAAACAGAGAGATGTTATTGACAGAGGCAGTACTTTCAAGAGGTGCTGAATATGTACAACAGGAGACAAGTAGATCTGAGATTCAAGATCAGAGGGAACTAGAGTAAATTAGTGTAAATACTTGTGGAAGACATTGGAGGTTTCAGACACCAAGAGTTAATGGGATTAAAACTGAGGTACCGCAAATCACCTGTATAGAGTAATGAAAGCACAACTGAGCCGCTGACCAGGGTGTGTGAGGTATGCCTGGTTGAGATTATGTTCCAAATGAATGGAAGTGAGGAATACTGGTCCCGTTGTATAAACGTAAAGATAATAGAAATTAATAAGAATTAAGAGGGTCATAATAGTGTCTCATACACCTGAGAAGCCGTTTAGCTGAATTCTATTTGTAATATAGATGACAGAAGCTGTGTTAAGGGATTATCAGTGTGGGTATAAGGCAGGTGTTCACTAAGAAACAGCTGTGTGAGCTGTTGGGGTGTAAACCTAGAAATTGGCACCAATGCTATATGGAAGTTGGTGAGGGTGTATTATCCAGAAAGTAATTAAAAGTAATTGAACATGGAAAATTGAGTAGTTTTGTGTAAAAGAAGATACAAGACAAGTGTGTAGTAACTTACAATTAGCAATTAAATATCTACATGGATTGGGTGATGTGTCTAAATGTGGCGTATAGAAAACATGTTCTTTTAAATGACGCTACACTATACCGATTAATATAAATAGGAGAATGCTGGTGGATATAATTGTTGGGATTGTAATGATAGCAATTCAGTGGCTGACAGGATTAATTTCGAGATACTACGTAATAATGATAGTATTGTGACCGAGTGTGGAAGGGTGGATAGGATCAGCATAGATGAGAGAAAGGAATTTAAGGCACGAGTAACATTAATATTACTGTTCTGTGATACAAGGGGAAATATGATAAGCAAGAATTATGTAACATAACATCATACCCCGATAAAGTAGTGTACATCAGATAATAGGGTATATAGGAAGGGAGCTGTCTGGGGGTTAGGCAACATTATCGAACCTTTTTGTACAGTTTCTTCATCTTGATTCGGCCGGTGAAGGATGAACACTGCAGTAACTGTTTGTTCTATAGCTCTTTGTTGGGTGAGTCGGTAGATCTACGGACTGTCACTCGATGGGCCGGAGTTCAAATCCTCGGCCGGCTGATGAAGAGTTAGAGGAATTTATTTCTGGTGATAGAAATTCATTTCTCGCTATAATGTGGTTCAGATTCCACAATAAGCTGTAGGTCCCGTTGCTAAGTAACCAATTGGTTCTTAGCCACGTAAAATAAGTCTAATCCTTCCGGCCAGCCCTAGGAGAGCTGTTAATCAGCTCAGTGGTCTGGTAAAAATAAGGTATACTTAACTTGTTCTCCGAACACAGTGTGTGTTAGCTTGTAAGGTTTTTATGCTTACATACATACATGCTTACATACACAAACACACACTCACACACACACATATATGCAGTATTTGTGTATGTAAATTATAAATGTTTCAGGAGACGAAACAGAAGCTGGACCTCCAGAAAAACCTACTTCAAACGTACCATTCCTCATGGCATTACCCACAGACGAGGACATATTTGGATACTGACCTAAGAAGGAGGGAGCAATCCCGTTAAACTGAGGACTTCTGTAGATGACAGGGACAAGTCAAAGCTAAGTTTTGAAATTCCCTCGGTAAAACCTTTGGATCAAAAGTAAGTTTCTGGATACTTTTAGTTTTCTGTAAAAGAAAACTACTGAGATGGCTTTGTCTGTCTGTCTGTCCGTCCGCAGTTTTTCTGTCCGCCCTCAGATCTTAAAAACTACTGAGGCTAGAGGGCTGCAAATTGCTATGTTGATCAACCACCCTCCAGTTATCAAAATACCAAATTGCAGCCATCTAGTCTCGGTAGATTTTATTTGATTTAAGATTGAAGTCAGCCATGATGGTACGTCTGGCAACGCTATAGGACGGGTTACTACCGGGCCGTGGCTGAAACTTTCATGGGCTGCGGCTCATACAGCGTTATACGTTGAACAAAAAACTAGATTTCGCCGAAGAAACTTCGGCGCATTTTTAACTTTTTCTTTGCTGATTTTGGTTTTGGGAATTGGTTGGGGCTTGAGGGTGATGTAAATAAACCGTGTGTATGCATGCGCTTAAAAAAAAAAAAAAAAAAAAAAAAGAAGAGGACTGCTCTAAATCAAGTAAAATTAATTAAAATCTGCAAGAAATCCAGGGTAGCGTTTGAATTGTTCCTTACTGGTCAGAGATAGGCCTATCTAAAGCGATAAATGTTCTCAATTTTTACGATGACTCGTTAAGGAAAAAATATTCTTATGCCGTACAAATGGGTAATCACTGACAACTTGACTAGACTATCATAAGCATTACAATATACAGAACAAATCACGAACAGAAAATCTTCGTCAGGGACTGTTATTCATAATACATCTTTGTGCATATTCTAAGAAAAAATTATAGGTTACCTTTCTGATATCAAAACTGCATCATCCTCCTAGACAGTTAGTTCGGATCTTTCCTAGATAGTGACCCCAGCAAAGTTCGGTGGTCATTACCTAGAACAAATATTTCTTTGGGGTCATTATCTTTATGATATTTACAGTCTTTTTGTTTGTGTTTTACGGTCATCCCAAAGGGGGTTTTACTAAACACGCCGCAAAGGTGGATACACACCGGGTTAAAACCGTTGGGGGTCACTACCTAGGAAAGATCCGCTAGTTCTTGCAACCATGGAAATAGCATTTAATAGTATAAAAACCTATTAAGTGACCATTTAGCTGATCAGAAAGGTCACCTGTTCCTGCAGCCACGAAAATAGCATTTAATGATATAAACAACCTTATTAAGTGACCATTTAGCTGTTCATTTCAGAATCTACAGGCAATGAAGCGATCCCGCATACTGTGTCGTCAAGTCACTCTGGGTATCAAAACAGCGCAGTAACTGCAACGCCTCTGTCTACCCGATGAGAATGCGATTTCTAATTCGCCTTTAAATTCTGCATCAACTACAGAGCCTTCAACTACAGAAGACGCCGACCATTTTCCAAATCTTCACTGTAATATCACAGGAGCAGCTTGCAGTAAGTCGAGTGTGTCAGTACACATACTATTATACATACATATAAATAAATACATATTTATACATATAAATACATATATATATACGAGCATATATATGTAATAATATATATATATATATCAGGTTAAAGGTAGAAACATATGTTTTCATAAGTATCAAGTTTATTATTCCAACGTTTCCACATCATGATGCATCCTCAAAGGCTGGAAAATTACAGACTATAAATACCCAAACGTCATATACAACTGGAAAAACTTCAGCATTTTTAACTTTTACAAATACAAAAATTAAAACAAAACGAAAAACGCACCAGGTAGGGCTAAAAAGTGACTAAAAAGACAGGGGAGAAAATAAACAAACGAAAGATACCTATAACGAACGTGGAGAATAAACAAACGGCAATTATGATACAAACAGTTGTGTGCGATGATTGGGTGCTTAGTGCTGGTACATAAGTTTTTTATAATAACGACTCCAACACCATCAACTCGTCGTCACTTACGGGCAGATCAATAATTTTAAAATCGTTTATGTCCGAAAGCGGGTACAAGCTTGGATATAATGATTACTGCAAAATACTGAATCTGCAAGACAGTTGATGGTGTTGGGTCGCTTTATATGAAACTTATGTACCAACACTAAACCCCAATCATCATCCCCCAACTGTTTATATCACAATTGCCTGTTTGTTTACTCTCCACGTTCGTTATAGGTATCTTTCGTATGTTTAATTTTTCCGTCTTTTTAGTCACTTTTTAGCTCTTGCCTTGGTAGGTGTTTCTTTCAAGTTCTTGTTTTAATTTTTGTATTGTAAATGTTAAAAATTTTTTTTGAGTTTTTCCCGTTGTTTAAGTGGCGTTTTAAGTATTTATAATCTGTAACTTTCCAGCCTTCTGGATGCATCATGTGATGTGGAACGTTGGAATAATAAACATGATGTTTGTGAGAGATATACATGCCTCTACCTCTTCAACCTGAGATGTTTGTGGGGTTAGTTTCCCCTGCGAATCTTCTATATATATGCATGTATATATATATATATATATATATATATATATATATATATATATATATATATATATATATTTATATACACATATATATATATATATATATATATATATATATATATATATATATATATATATACATATATATACATATATATATATATATATATATATATATATATATATATATATATATATATATATGACATCAAATTATCATTCCTCAGTCTGATTAGACAAAACATGCCCCTGAAGGAACTCTGAAGAACACAATGGCCTTCGCTCCCTCTCTCTTATCAAATTTTCACTTTCAACAGTTCCTCATTGGACGAGTTGGTATCGTTCTCGGCTACACTCTGCTGGGCCCGCATTCGATTCTCCGACCGGCCAATGATGAATTTGAGAAATTTATTTCTGGTGATAGAAATTCATATTCTCGTTATACTGTATAGCTCTGATTCCACAATAAGTTGTAGGTCCCGTTGCTAGGTAACCAATTGGTTCTTAGCCACGTAAAATAAATCTAAACCTTCGGCCCAGCCCTAGGAGAGCTGTCAATCAGCTCAGTGGTCTGGTTAAACTAAGATATACTTAACTGTTTTTTCACTTTCAACAATGAAAACAGCCTGGAATTTTTTGTCGTTGATCCTTCTGCTCAGAGTAGTATTTTGTTTTTATGGGAACATGTGTACGTTTAAGATAAATGAATGGTGAAACTATTATACAGAAAATATTAGTAATGAAATACAATTTGTTTTTATCCTCCTTGCCAGGGACGCTAGTGAAACGTAGACACTGTTCTGAAGATTAAGCTGCAATATTGTAATATTGGAATGTATCTATTTCTAATCTAAGTAAACTCCTATAGACTGCATCTGCTGTCAGACTCTTAAGAACAGGACCCATTGTTTTTCAACCACATAATACTTAAGTTACAAAAGACTCTACTTAACTGCAAATTTGATAAAGGAAGACAATGATTATTAATAATGTTTTAATTCTATAATTAACAGATAACCATCTGCTTGAATAGAATTTAGACAATAATTTCTTTAGTGTTATGGTGCACTAGGCTAGAATGAAACAAAATAGCAACAAATTAATCTTTTTTTATTAAAGAACAGTGACAGTTACCATTACCATAACAGAATAAAAGAAATACTATGAACAAGACAATTTAAGTAAGTTTACTCAGGGAAAGAAAATTAATATATATATATATATATATATATATATATATATATATATATATATATATATATATCCCAAATGATATATATCCCAAATGACTATACTCTCCCAAAGTAAACATTCCAAGATTTTCTCAAGAATCCTAAAGTTTACAAAGAACAGTAAGTAACCAATGAAATACACAATATATGAATAGGTCAACATGTTCCATATTACCACTCCAGTACTCACAATTACATTAGCAAAAATCCATAGCAGTCACAGTTCCCAAAAGATTCCAAATAGGGCACGAGACGGCATTACCCAGAAAGACCTAAATTTACACTTATTTCTGCTCCTCAGATGACTGTGGTGTTTTCAGCATCGACACCGCTGACTCGAGAATAGTCCACGGGGTTGACGCTGAGCCAAATGAGTTTCCATACCAAGTGCACATATTCTTAGTCCTCAACGCGACTTACCGATGGTGTGGTGGCTCTGTCATCAATGGACGCTGGATTCTTACTGCTGCCCACTGCTTTTTCGTGGATTTTGGGTATGTAATGTTTCACTGAGGTATTGGAATGGAGTGGAATGTAGAGTTTAGGGCAAAGGCCAAGCGCTGGGACCTATGAGGTCATTCAGCGCTGGAAAGGAAACTGAGAATAGAAAGGTTTGAAAGGTGTAACAGGAGGAAAACCTAAATGTTGCACTATTAAACAATTGTTAGAGACCTAGAATGTTGGGCTCAATGAATGTTGCTTTCCCTCTATTGTAAATTTATGGGGTTATTTGTCTAACTGGTATTTTCTATATTTTGTGAGACGAGACTAGCACTCCTCACATTCTTCCAAATTCTATCTAAGGCTCGGGCTCATAAATGGGCTGATCAATTTTCTGTTCCATTGGCAATCTTTGCCAACAAAATCGCACAAAAATGCTCAAAGCTTCATATGCTGTATATGGACACATGTGCGTGTATGTCAATGTGCTCACAAACTCACACGAAACCTTTCAAGCATTGCATGATGTTAGTTTCGCTTCAATGAAATGGTAGATTCGAAACAATAAATGGCGAAAATAAGATATGCGAAGCATTTTTATTTTCTGAACCACCCTTTTGACATTTGACAATGTTCTTGAAATCCTTAGTGTTCATTTTTCAGTTTTCCTGAATTTTTAAAACCTTGACATTAGATATTTAGTTTTTCTTGCCAAATGTGAAGCTTTTTTCCATGTAATCATGGAAATGTCTTTATCGGTGTCTGTATGTGTCATGAGCTGTGCTTATACAGGTTCTTAGATTTCATAAAACAGCTATTTTGGATTATTAAGATATAATTAAAGAATTAGATATTGATGATTATTTTGACAGTCACAACTTCTCAAGTTTATCAAGAGTCAGGGAAAGGGAAACCTGAAGGAAATATTGAAGTTTCTTCAATAAAAGTGATACACTGAATGGTGGTGGAATGGGCATCGTTAAAAATATATAGCATGGCAAATGATGAAATGGATAATTAACTAGACGAATCAATATATTCAATCTTTGCGCATACCTGAATACAAGGGTAAAATAATAATTGAAAAATCCTCAAACAGCTTCGTAAACTACTGATTGGAACTGGAATTGGGAAATAAAATTTAGGCCAAAGGCCAAGCGCTGGGAACTATGAGGTCATTCAGTGCTGAAAATAACGTTGAAACAATTGTTAAGAGAGGGTGGAAAGTAAGGGTCCTAGTGAATGGAAAGACAGAGGTTACACCAATGGGCCGAAGAGACGTTGCAAGAAGCCTTAAGTAATGCCTGCCTACAGTACACTGCGTGAGGTGCACTGATGGCACTATCCCCTACGGAGGTTAAACTAGTGATATAATGAAGGAAAATGGTAAAACTGACAAACAAAACTAGAAACTATTACATTTTCAAGCCTAAAAGAGACATTACAGTATTTTAATCGTGCAATCATTATTGGCTGACAAAGCTGAGTAAAAGTGACAACAATAGAGATAATTGATAAAGCCTTTAAAGTGATTTGCATATAAACTAATTAGTGGGTAAAACAGAAATTGAACAGTTTACATTATAAATCAATTATTAAATAATTTATATTTAAAGCAAAGGATAAGATGAATTGTCAAGGTTAGTTCTAGTTTTCTAAAAAGTATTTCAATCGACTCAAAGTTTCTCAATAATGGCTCTTCATTAAAAGTACCAAGAACACTAAGATTTTCCAATCTTTTACCCGTATTACATTCCTCTATATGTTGTAAAATCGGTGATCTGGTAGGCTTGGCTAACAAGCAACCAGTACGAGGAGAAATGCAATAAAGTCCGGAAGATCTTGTCCGGACTGATCTCTTTGACTGGCCAATAGAAGTGGCGCTACAGGCCTCACACTTGTAAATATAGGTAACGCCAGACAAAAGGTCTGAAGGTAGTTTATCCTTACGGTTTAACAACGCTTGAATAGTACGGTTGTTTGTAAATATTAACTTGGGGTTAATGTGGGGAAAGCTATGCTAAACATTTTTAGTTCTCTTGTAACGTATTTAGAACATGGATCACTTATATATGGCAATTTAAAAATACATAGTCAGTTTATCAACCTTAGTATATCTATTTTTAACTACTCATACTGCAATTTATTTGGGAACTTTATTTCTTTATATATTGTTACTAGGATAAGCATTATTTTGAAATAGTTTAAAGAATTTTATTTCTGAGTCAAATGATTGCCCAGGAGCTGCGGAGAGTATGCTCCTAAGTATTAAAGTCTTTAGTTATTCATTTTTAAAGTTAAAAATGTGGCACTTTGGGAATTCATTCCAAGACCGGTAAAGTGGACTTTCTGAAAATGCTAAAACCTAGGAGTGACTTTCTGTTTAGGGTAGTTTTGGTAATGCTTACATCTAAAAAAGTTAAGAATATTATTTTCCTCACGTTCCACGGTAAAGTGAATACAAGGGGGTTTACTGTGTAAGTAATCATGGAACTGCTGTACGTGACTCAGATGCCTGAAACCCAAAAATGTGTTGTCAACGCACCTGTGATAAATGATTGGTTGAACTCTAGGGTACAATCATTAAGCTATCTTTTCTCATGAAAACACAGAAATATGTTGGCCATTGGGGCTGAAGGTGGAGATCCAACGGCGAAACCCTCAAATTGTTTGTAGTGCAAATTATTGAAGAAAAAGTGGTTATCGTTTACGCATACGTTAAGGAGCATCTAAAAGCATTCTTTGAAATATTTCTCACTTGTTCAAAGTTATTGTAAATAAATAGAGTTCAAAACTATATCAACTCTTTCTTTGATAGGAACGTTTGTGAATTGGGAGGTAACGTCAAAGCTTGCTAGCACCGCACCTTCGGATTTTTCATAATTGATGATGTTTTTGAAGTCATACGTGTTTTTTAATGTATACTGATTTTTTGTCAATGGCTGTAGAAAACTGATTGGAAATTTCGCTAGTTTATAGGACGGTGCTTTAAAGGCAAACAGAACAGGTCTTAATGGTACTCCATTTTTATGAACTTTTGGTAATCCGTACAGTATTGATGGTGAAGACCCACTTACAAACAACTTGTTATATTCTTCTTCACTACTCGAACCATTCTTTCTGAGCTTTCTTAATTGGTAACCGATATTGTCTTCTGTATTCAAGTTTGTTTTATATAGATCTTCTTGAGGTCATTTCGTAATTTTGAATTGTCAGAAAGTACAGCTTCCATCTTTCCGACGTAATCATTTCACAAACGTTCCTATCAAAGAAACATTTGATATAGTTTTGAAAACTCTACTTACAGTAACACTGAACAAGTGAGAAATATTTCAAAAAATGCTTTTAAAATGCTCCTAATCTTATGCATAAACGATAACCACTTTTTATCCAATAATTTGCACTAAACAATTAGAGGGTTTCGCCGTGGGATCTCCACTTTCAGCCCCAGTGGCCAACATATTTCTGTTTTTACATGAAAAAAGATGGCTCGATGATTGTCCCCTAGAGTTCAAATCAATCATTTATCACAGGTGTGTTGACAACATATTTTTGGTTTTCAGCAGTCCCATGATTACTTAAATAGTAAACCCCCCTCGTATTCAGTTTACCGTGGAAAGTGAAGAAAATAATATTCTTAACTTTTTAGAGGTAAGCTTTACCAAACTACCGTAAACAGCAAGCCACTCTTAACTTTTAGTATTTTGAAAAAGTCCACTTTTACTGGTCTTGGAATGAATTTCCAAAGTGCTACATTCTTTAACTTGAAAATAAATAAAATAAAGACTTTAATACTTAGAGCATATTCTCTCTGCAGCTCCTGGCAGTCATTTGACTCAGAAATAGAATTTCTTTTAAACTATTTCAAAAATAATGCTTATCCTAGTAACATAATGTACAAGGGAATAAAAAACTTCCTTAATAAATCTCTTAGTATGAGTAGCAAAATAGATCTACCAAGGGTTGATAAACTGACTGTGTATTTTAAATTGCCATATATAAGTGATCCATGTTCTAAATACGTTAAAATAGAACTAAAAAATATGTTTAAGTATAGCTTTCCCAGTAACCCCAAGTTAATATTTACCAACAACCATGCTATTCAAGCGTTTTATTTAACCATAAGGATAAATACCTTCAGACCTTTTATCTGGCATCACTATATATTTACAAGTGTGACTCTGTGAGCCACCTCTATTAATGATCAAGAGATCAGTCCGGACAAGATCTTCGAACTTTATTGCATTTCTCCTCGTACTGGTTGCTTGCTGGCCAAATGTGAATCACCGATTTTACAACATATAGAGGAATGCAATACGGGTAAAAGATTAGAAAATTTTAGTGTTCTTGGTACTTTTAAAGAAGAATCAATATTAAGAATCTCTGAGTCGATTGATATATTTTTTTAGAAAGCCAGATCTAACCTTGACAATTCATCTTATCCCTTGCTTTTAATGTAAATTAGTTAATAATTCATTTATAACGTAAACTGTACAATTTCTGTTTTACCCACTGATAAATGTAAATCATTTTAAAGATTTTTCCAATTATCTCTATTGTTGTCACCTTTACTCAGCTTTGTCAGCCAATAATAATTCTATAATCTTTTAACTACTGAAATACTGTAACGTCTCTTTTAGGCTTGAAAATGTCATGAAGAAACAACGAAATGAGCCACAAATGAAATGTGGTGCGCTCTTCTTTTCCTACTGTAACTGAGATTTCCATAACATCTGTCTACTTTCACTAAAACCTATTACACCCACAAGTGTCCTCGGAGTATATCCTACCTAAACACTATGGTAGGAACATTAGCGACTAAGACATCTTAAATAACGATGTAATTCAAATATTGTATTTAAAACGAAGAACCTATGAAATATACGATGTAAAAATGATGATATCAATTTCATTAATCATGAGGCTTAGTACCGACTACCCAATACCTTTCATTAATTATATCACATATCTTCCTACACACTTGTGCCATATATCATATTTTGCACAGGTGTCCAAGTTAATTTATGGCGCATGAAGGTGTTCTCTTTAGAGAAAAGGCAGCTTAACAATGGTTTCTTTTCCTTATCTTTTTGTCTTCTCTAACTTTCCACATTGTTAACTGACGAAAACATTGTTCTTCTTAATTTTTCTGAAAAACATATGTTGGACATATTTAACTTATTTCTTTAAAATGAATAATGAGGTTTATAATACGTTGATATTCATGTTCTTAGCAAGCTTTATTTTACAAAACTGGATATCTCTTTCCATTATATCATGACTGAATTCAGTTTTATAAAAGTAAGCTTTTATAAGAATATAAGCTTGAGATACTTATTTCCAAAGAAATAAGTAGCATTTATTAGTTTCAAGGCGGGCAGTTTGTGTGGAAAATCCAGCTTTGTTAATGGTGCAATGATCTCATCCACAAAAGAGGTTACAGTTCCTCTTTTTTCCTCCTCTTTTCAACAGTCTGTGTATTCGTTTGCACTATAACCCTAATATGTATATGTATGTATGTCATCTTGAAGATTTCTAAGGAATTAAAGACATGCCCAGTAAACATCGAATTCCCTACACCTTTGGAAAAGCTTACACTCAAAGGGAATTATATATGATAAATAGTCTACAAGTTAGAACATATTCATTTGATCCCAGTACACAGACTGCAGACAGCTTACCCTAAATCTGTCTATCTAACTATATTATATATATATGTATATATATATATATATATATATATATATATATATATATATATATATATATATATATATATATATAATAATATCTGGACTATAAGTCAGGCCTTGCAGTACTCCACTGTTTAACTTTCCTTGCTTAGCAGAGTCTGCTAAGTAAAGGACTATAATTAGAAAGGCCTTGCAGTACTCCATTGTTTCTCCTTCCTTCGTGGCATTGCCTTTATTTATAATTTATATATTCATCACGTTCCAACATTTCTTGATTCATATACATACAAACATACACACACACACATATATATATATATAATATATATATATATATATATATATATATATATATATATATATATATATGTATATATATATACAAATACAGTATATATACATGCATCAGTGAAGAGTGTGAACTTTTTTTTTTAACAGCCTCATCTTTGATTCATCTGGATTGAACACATCATTAGGGAAACGACTTATTGGAGAAATGTACATACAAGATATAAAGACGTGTGTGTGTGTGTGTGTGTGTGTGTGTGTGTGTATGCTGTAACTCTGTATACCATAACCTTTCTAGCCTCATCAATCTCAATTACAGGTATCCAATTCTACTAGAGTACTACGAAGTCGGATATGGAAATGTACACATCAGTGAACTGAAACGAGTTCGTCCGAAAGATAGATTCATTCACGAGAAATACGTACACCTTGTCGATAATTTTGTAAGTTGACTTAGGTCTGTTCATCCTGGCTCCTTAGCATTTTAAGGTTTCGGTAACATTTAACAAAATAAAATCGTTACATTCTTATACCATCAACTAAAGGGTATTTTAGACTACTGCAGCAATCTTGGTAATTCCATTTTCACAATATTCATATGGATAATTTTTCTTGAAAGTTGTCCCAGAGCTTCAACCATGAGTAACTTTTTCCTTGTTTTATTGATTAGGGAGATGTGGTTCGGCGCTACAATGACATAACTGGCACCTGGAACTTATATTGTCCCATCACTGTGATCTTGTGTTGGCAGTTTTGAATTCTCTGTATTAGAAACGGACTGAGATATTAAAGGCTGAATTCCAGTACAAAATAAGATTCAATGAAGAATTAAAATTATAACATAAGCCCATTTCCTGACCAAGGCGCACGGAGAGAAATATTAAGCAAACCATATTTGTGGAATTTGTTGGACTGTTGGGCAAAATCTATTTTTTCACTCTCTATCTTTCTTTAGGGTGGTGGTGTGGGTAGGTAGGTTGAGGGGGGTTTGTTTGAACAGATGGTGAACGGCGCAACATCAAAATTAGTTGATTTTTGGAATCAATTTTTCCAGTCATGATGCCAAGCGAATTTATCCTAAAAACTGCCGATTAATGCTGTTGTTATCAAAAAAAACCGTGCTAATATATCTGGATGAGGAAGAAGAAACATTGAGCTGTTAATTACACAAAATATCAAAATGAATTTAGATTTCTTTAGTAAGTATGCATAGTAAATCATGGATCGACAACACAACATAGGACTGGTTTTGCTTCACTGATTAGGTTATGCTGCTTCCCGATCTTTATTAATGGAAACAGACATTTTCTTATTTACTAGAATAAAATAACCGCAAAAATTGCAAAAAGTGTTGCATCATCTGCGTACAAAACTATCAGATTCTTAATTCCAACGATCATTTTTGTTCATTCCAGTAATTATTTGTTACTTCCAGTAATCATATTTGTTACTTCCAGTAATTATATTTGTTACTTCCAGTAATCATATTTGTTACTTGTGAAGACTAAAAAAAAAAAACAATGAACTTCCCAGAACACTGACGTTACAAGTTTATAATGTTGAAATCAGCAGTGAAAAAATTGTGTAGGAAATCAAGCACACACACCCTCAAGCAACTAATCTATAAAGTCCACAGATAACAGCCTTATTAATAGATAATTCAAAGGGCGTTGCACGAAAGAATATGCATGCTGACTATGTACCGGTTACCGTGTTTGTGATTCAGTTGACGCGCAAGCATTACTTGCGTGGCAACATTCCATTACGCTACTTGTTACTCACCCAAAGAAGAATACATTCTAATTAAATTCTCCAACTGCTTATAGATCAGTCCAGGTATTTACCATTATTTGCCTTCCTCAGTGACAATAATGAACGTGACAAAAAGAAAATGTCATGGAAATGTAGAGATAACGCTTCTGCAAGTGCACTGCTCTCTCATACAAATTCATGCAAGGGCTTTTGCCACGAAAAATGAATAACTTGGAGACCTTTCGCTACAGCTTTTGACTACAAAAACACTTGATACACTGTCGAGATTATTTTTCTAAGTCATTATAAAGCCGTTTTGGAATACTGTCAGACAAAATCAAAGCAATAAACTAGGGACCTCCATTTTATTTCTTCGGGAGCTTTTTGTTCAACTTGCGTGTTAAACCGATATAAGAGGGTCATTAAAAAGATCTTAGCAACACATGAAAATGGCCGTTCTTATATCACTTATTAACCTTGTCCCTCTTAAATTCAGTGGGCTTGGTCGGGCACTGTCATTACGGACATCTAATACTCCTCTGCAGCACGGGTAACTCCATTATGACTTATAAATGGTATATAACATGCAGAGGGGATGTGTGGGTTTAAGAATCAGTCAAAATCAGCTTGTGTCAGGTCGGGGAAGTAAGTAACTGTCTGGATTTTCATCTTGCAGACAGCTCGCACAACCCAAAGCTATCAGTCAAAATAATGTGCACCCGTGGTCTCGGGTATCTGTTATAGTCAAACGCAGGTAATTCAAAACCAAACAATGTGTGGCATCCCCTTGTTCATCGGAGATTAATGTTTCTGGACACGCTAATCTGAGGTCACCTTCAGTACTGTTTCTCACACGCTTGAGTTCAGTAGTCCACACCTAACAGAGGATTATGAAAAATCCTCACCAACTGTGTTGGCCGTCTTCGTGGATTTCCTTTGGGGTCATGCTTTCTTTAGCAAATACCTATTGCGTTATTCTCTATTTTTTTTTTTCAAGAACTTTCTACTATGGATTGTGGCATACACTGACTCAAAAATGGGGAAAAAATTTTATAAACATTATTTGTTTTTTTTCAAGAAATTCTTTGTCATAGATTGTACCATACACTGACTCAAAAATGGGAAATAATTTTATAAACATTATTATAACAAAATACATGTATTTTTTATTTTTTTTAGGCGTACGATATTGCACTTCTAGAACTTGAGGATGACATATACACATCTGATCCCAGCATACATCCGATCTGTTTGGCTAAGGAAGCTGACATTCCATTCGGAGGTAAAGCTGTTGTAACCGGATGGGGAACCTTACAGTATGGTAAGTACTGTATGTGGAGTACGTGTTTGTTTGTACAAGCATCTAATACATGTACATATTGTGAATATATAAATGCATACTTAATATTAATACGCCAATTTAAGCAGTTTTAGCCGAGAACGAAAGATACTGTTTAATGAATGCATTTGAAAATATGTAGTCACATTTTCCTTAAAAAAAAAATTATCGACGATTCTAAGTTCATTACAATCATCATCATCATCCTTCCCGTACCATGTGCCGATTAAGGCCCTATGTGAAATTCCGCCTCTCGTGCCTTTCTTGCACTTTATCTTCCACAAATCTCCACTCACCACCAGCCTCCCTTCTCACAGTTCTCATCCACGTAGGTCTGGGTTTCCAAGTCATCAGGTCCTCAAAAGAGCCCAACTGACACCATTGAATAATGTTCTCCTGAGTACTTTCACAAGGCTCATGCCCAAGCCATCTCCATTTCCCTGTCACTGTTATCTCAGGAACTTTGGCAATTTCCCCTGGGGTATTATTTTCTACAAGTTTGATGGCGTGTGCTACGCTGCGCTGGAACCTGGCGCTGCCCGTCATGTCTCCCCTACCCTAACCCCCCCCATCCAGGGCGGACAAACAGGGTTGCATGAGGAGGGTGGATGTGTCATGTCTCCCCCATCCTCCTGATCCCGTACCTATCCCACCCCTACCCAGGGGGACAAACAAGTTCCACTCTGATTTTATTATTATAGATTCTACCCTGACATCTAACTCCAAATATTTGTCTGTCTGCCAACATTTTTTTTGTCCGCCCTCAGATCTTAAAAACTACTGAGCTAGAGGGGCTTGCAAATTGGGATGTTGATCATCCATATTCTAATTATCAAACATGCAAATTACAGCCCTCTTTTCAGTAGTTTCTATTTTATTTAAGGTTAAAATCAGCTATGATCGTGCGTCTGGCACCACTACAGGTGCCAACATAGGCCACCAATGGGCCGTGGCTGAGTCTCATGGGCCGCGGTTGAGAGTTTCAAGGGGCGTGGCTGAGAGCTTCATACGGCAATATACGCTGTACAGAAAACTCGATTGCGCCGAAGAAACCGGCGCATTTTTTACTTGTTTTCTTGTGCCTTGAACTGTAGTTGTAGTATGACAATGACAAGCTGATGATTACTGACAATATCCGCTCCTCTACAATTCCTACCACTTTTTCAGTCTGGATATCATAAGATTTCTTACTGTGGTTTAGTTATGAAAATTCCCTTTATAATTCAGTTTTCTGACAATGATTTCGAATGAGGATCACTGCATGGCCTATACAACCAGAAAATTTTCTTTAAATAAGACTTCCATATCGCTCAAAATTGTTTCAGAACTACTGGCTTCAACACTTTAATATTCTCATTTCAAGCTTCCCTTCAAAGCCTTGATATCCGAGTATTCCATTATTTTATGCTACAGAAACATTTTGACGCACGTTCTTTTCTTCCTTTTTTAAACTAGAGCACATGAATAACGAAGAACTGAATAATCGACCGAAAAAGCGATCCTGATGAAAGCTTTAAAATCTCGTTTTCTAATTAACAGGTGGTGCTCATCCAACAACCCTCCAGAAAGTGGTCTTGGATGTTATAAACATCACCTATTGTGCCTCTTTAGAACAGCTGCCTGAAAATATCAGCACGGTAGTCTGCGCACTCACAGATTATAAGGATAGCTGCCAGGTTTGTATAGCATTCGCCTTATTGAATGTAGTTATTATTAATAAACTCACATATTCATTCATTCTCTTTTTCACTTATATATTTGGGACGTAGAATACATTATGAGTGAATTCCAATAATGAATTCAATCATGACCCCCGTCGCCTGCCATGTTTTAAAGATTTTGTTTGGTCGAGTTATTTGCTGCCTTGATTTGCTTTGATTTGCGTTTGCCCAGTTTCAGATAAAACCGATATTTGGTTGTACATCGAAATAACATGCCAGTTAACTTTATATAACTATACATATGTTTATATAACTATACATATATATATATATATATATATATATATATATATATATATATATATATAATATATATATATATATATATATATATATATATATATATATATATATATATATTTTTTTTTTTTTTTTTGTCTACCAATAGGAAAACTGAAACACTAGATATAAATCATGACCGGCGTTCCATTTTTCTCCTGTGGTACATCTGATATATACATCACGTGTTCTGGTGATTCCACGCACACACACACACACACACCAATTAAATTTTTTTTGAAATTCTTGACACACGAATGCCTTTTAACTCTTGTTTATGGCCTAGTAACATTCGCCATTTTTTCCTCCCAACAGGGCGACAGCGGAGGACCCCTCGTCGCTAAAACCTGCTCAAACCATTGGGTACAAATTGGTATCGTCAGTTATGGGTATCAGTGTGCCAGGCCAAAACGCCCTGGTATATACACTCGCGTTTCCGCTTTCAGGGAGTGGATCATTACTAAAACTGGACTTTCCCCATGTTAAAACAAACGAAGAGTTTTTTTTTATTATTTTTATCCATGTACTCTGCAAATTTATTTATGGCGAAGCCATTATTCTGGCTATGTTACAACCTAATAATTTAGGGCATCTAAAACATAAATTCTGTTTCAAGGTTTACGCGATATCAGTGGAGGAAGTTTAGATCAAGCTGGCCTTGTGGCAGTCAGTGCCCTTGCCCTAAGGCGGCCCACGAATGTGGTAAGATACAAAAGTATGAGACCTGTTATAGGCCTCCGGACTTAGCCCTGCTAGCAGAAACGACGTGATATCGGAAAACATTTTCACTCTCCGTTCATTTTCTTCAGAATACTGGTTCTTTTCCCAATAAAATCATACTAACTTTAATGAAGAATATCAATATCAAAACAGAAACTATAGACTGATAGTTTTTTTTCATGAATATAATAAAATAGGAATGTGTACTTCACTAGGACACTATTTTCTTTTATAACGCATTTCGCTTGAGCTCTAATTGGGACAACTTCCAACACTTCCTCAAATGCTTAAGTTATCTCTGTTAATAATCTGTCGTTTCTGCTATCAAAATCAATTTCCTTTTCCTAAAATTTATATATATATAATATATATATATTATATATATATTTGTTTATATGTATATATTATACATATATATATAATATATATATATATATATATATATATATATATATATATATACTCTATATATATATATATATATATATATATATATATAATATATAACTGTATATATTAAATGAAGTTTGGCAAGAGTGTATGTACAAGAAAATTAAACTTTCA
>NC_089771.1:20852883-20862883 GCF_040412425.1 Macrobrachium rosenbergii | reverse complement strand
TTTTATTTAATTTTAGGTTAAATTTAGCCATAATCGTGCTTCTGGCAACGATATAAGACAGGCCACCACCGGGCCATTGTTAAAGTTTCGTGGGCCGCGGCTCATACAGCATTATACCGAGACCACCGAAAGACAGATATATTTCGGTGGCCTTGATTATACGCTGTAGTGGCTGTACAGAAAACTCGATTGTGCCGAAGAAACTTCGGCGCACTTTTTACTTTTTTTTTTTTTTTTTTTTTTTTTACCTCTGATATCAACCAAACAAAACACGCTTGGCTTCTCTTCAGCTCTTTGACATCCGATCACCATCATGCGTTCTAAACCTCTAACCAGAATACCAGAATACTTCCAAATCACAGAAATGAACACAATATCTATCTGACAATACCTGTATTACAGAGTGCACGTTTTTATCCATTTACTTTTTTTTATAAATAACAATTAATACGATAAGGCCGGCGCTTAAACACAGATGTTCCTGAGCGACCAAGGAGCTTCCCGCACGCAACGGCTTGAGTCATACCTCACCTCAGTAATACTAATAGCTCTGCCGAAGGCCCTGCAGCCTATGTTTAGCCAGACGTCCCTCACGCGATCCTTAGCCGAGGGGCATGCCTAGGCACTGGTCTCTCGAGCACGGTTCAGTAGGTTCAGGAGTTTAGCCACTTTTTAGTTGATGAACGATTTCGTAAGGCAGAGGTACGCTGGGTGGTAGCTGTATCCTAACTCAAAACTTAGATAAGAAATGGCTAATGGGTAATCCCTTCCTTCGTCATTTAGTCTGGAAAAATAAATGTTTAACGTACAAAAAGGGGAAATATTCCACCAGAAGAAGGCAGCAGTAAGGATAATGCTTTTCTCGTCCATTCATCGTCAATCGTTTTTAATGCTTAGACTGCTTTTATTAAAAAAAAAAAAAAAAAAAAAAACTACATACGACTTTGCAATGGGGATATGCCAAACATCATTCAGTTCTGAAGGTGAAAACGCCACACTTCTTGATAACTGTAAATGGTGATAAAAATGACATTTCTCCTGTATTACCATTTACGCCTATTATTACCAAGGCTTACTTCCAATGTTTCATCAAAATACACAAGGAAGCACGAATGAACACGAACGAATAATCCGCGAATGCGGAAGAGAGGGTTAAGCACTAATGGACTTCAATACCTACCCCATTGTGCGCTTATTTACATAATGGTCCGGTATAAAATGAGTTCAAGTGGCTGGAGAGAGACTGTCTTCTTTTTTGTACTTAATGACCAGTTGTAAAACGCAAAAATAAAATCACAAAAAGTAGGAGAGAGAGAGAGAGAGAGAGAGAGAGAGAGAGAGAGAGAGAGAGAGAGAGAGAGAGAGAGGAGAATTTGTATGTGATATACTGTAAAATTTAAATAAAAACTTAGTCATGACCGTATTTGAGAGAGAGAGAGAGAGAGAGAGAGAGAGAGAGAGAGAGAGAGAGAGAGAGAGAGAGAGAGAGAGAGAAGTATGTGATATACTGTAAAATATAAAAATTTATTCATAACAGTATTTTTTGTGTGTGTGTGTGAGAGAGAGAGAGAGAGAGAGAGAGAGAGTTTGTATGTGATATACTGTAAAATATTAAATAAAATATATTAAAAATATTGTCATGACCGTATTTGTGTGAGAGAGAGAGAGAGAGAGAGAGAGAGAGAGAGAGAGATTTGTATGTGATATACTGTAAAATATAAATAAATAAGAATTTAGTCGTGACTGTATTTTGTGTGTGAGAAAGAGAGAGATAATTTTTATGTGATATACTGTAAAATATAAATAAAAATTTATTCATGACTGTACTTGTGTGTGAGAGAGAGAGAGAGAGAGAGAGAGAGAGAGAGAGAGAGAGAGAGAGAGAGAGAGAGAATTTGTATGTGATATACTGTAAAATACAAATAAACAAAAATTTAGTCGACCGTATTTGAGAGAGAGAGAGAGAGAGAGAGAGAGAGAGAGAGAGAGAGAGAGAGAGAGAGAGAGAGAATCTGTTTGTGGTACACCGTAAAATATAAGTAAATACAAATTTAGTCATGACCGTATTTGTGTGTGCGTATGTCTGAGAGAGAGAGAGAGAGAGAGAGAGAGAGAGAGAGAGAGAGAGAATCACTATTTATTTCACCAGCTGTAAGAATCAATAGCGCAAATGCTATAATGACTGGTTATTGTATTTGATGATAGCCACACTGAATACTCATTTTTAAAATCTCTGGTATCTTGTGACACCTTTGCATCCAAAATGTGTTCAAACAAATGCCAACACGGCGTCTCAAGCGAGTGTTAAATTTACAGACACCGGGTGTTCGATGAGAAGTCTCCTCTGACCTTGACCCTTTACATATTCCTTTCTCTCCAACCGTCTGTTCAAACTGATTAATAATCCTGAGAACATTGATTCTTGAGGCATTAAGTTTACAAAGCTGTTCAAACTCTTTCCATTGAACATCAACAATATTCTACTACGCAACAAGGTCATAAAGGACGGATGAGCTGTAAAAGGATCTCCGTGTAAGGCGCAGTGACAACCTTATGTACTGAGAGGAGAAGGTTCATTTTCCCATCCCCGTACTATGTTCTTACAGCCTCATACACTTGCCAAAGGGAGCAGCACAGGGAGTGAAAGGTCCCACGTGTAGGTGCCACTGGTCGCTTGGTCAGACATACATATTGTACAGTCTCCCCGCTACCCCATAGACACGTGAGCTCGGGACTCAGTAGTACAATGTTTACATCTCTCTCTTTTTTTTGTAACTTAAATTGTTGGCGCTCTTACTCATTCCCTATTCTTTATTTGAACTCTGATACTTTGTGGATGTTTTTTACATTACTTTTTAGTTTTCTAAGCAGCACTTGGTTGTCATTGCGTTTTACGAAAATTAAAAAACATGCAGTGACTATAGCGACTTTGAATGAAAAAAAGAATTTAAGAGGTCACTAACCTGAGGATAAGAGAGGAAAGTTATTTGAGTGTTAGTATATTAAAAAGTCATTGGGTTCGGGGCAAGATTATGGAATCGAATAACGAACAGCCACTGCCCTACGGATTAAAAAAGCGAAGAGCCCCTGTCTTTAAGCTGAGGTAATTAAAAAGTTAATGACCCATAGTGAAAGATATCAATGAATAAAGTGACATACGAGTGAAAGCAGTGCAGAACCAATGGCTTGACGATCAAAAAGCCATTGGCCACAGCCTACGATATAAAGAAACAGAAACCAGGTAGATGGAAGAAAGAAGACCTAAAGGTCAAGCGTTGGGACCTATGAGGTCATTTAACGCTGAAACGGAAATTGACAGTAAAAAGGACCGAAAAGCGCAACAGGAAGAAAACCCTCGCATTTGCACTATGAATCAATTGTTAAGAGAGGGTGGAAAGTAAGATGGAAGACAGAGAATATGAACGGAGGTACAGTAAAAGGAATGAAAGGGGTTGCAGCTTGGGGCCGAAGGGGCGCTGCAAAGAACCTTAAGTAATGCCTACAGTGCACCGCGTGAGGTGCACTGACGGCACTATCCCCCCTACTGGAATAAAGGTACCAGTGGTGTAGACTCCACTGTAGAGGCCTAAGTCAAACATAGTCATGGACCATGACCTACCAGTCCAGAAATCAAGGGGTTACTACTTCCAGTTATTAAGATGCCACTGGTTTAAGGCGGACATTCGCACATAGATAAGTTACCGAGACGTTACAGACTCGTATTTCTTTTACAGAAATAGACACTTCTTTTGCACACTGTTATTATTATTATTATTATTATTATTATTTCAGTATATGAAACCTATTCACATGGAACAAGCACACAGAGGTCACTGACTTGAAATGCAACTTCCAACGCAGACCCCACACTGCAACAGTAACTGATCATGATAGAGCCAGTGATTTTTCGATGCGAACCCGCGACATCTGAGTGGTATGCCACGACACTAACCACTAAACCAGCGGACCAGCACATTACCTAAAGGGGGTGCCCTTTGTTTAGTTGTGCACAAATAAATGAGTTAGGTCGAATCCAGGGAAACTATGGGTGAACCGATGTTTTACCACGGCGGAGAGAGAGAGAGGAGAGAGAGAGAGAGAGAGAGAGAGAGAGAGAGAGAGAGAGCGCAATGATTTTGGTCTTGCTTATTTCAATGGCAAACTTTGAAATAATGAGGAACACGCATCTGCAATCATACTGGAACTACTTTCCAGGTTGACCAGATTTTTACATGTTCATAAATAATATAAGCAGGGCAGGTGAGTCCTGTTCCTTTTTATTTATTATTTTTAACCCCGCTAGGGTCAACCACTGGTTGACAGGGATTTTTTCCAAATCGGATAATTAGCTGGGTCGAGTTTAAGCATCAAATCTCCAGAGCATTGACTGTACCAGCTTGGGGAAATGCAATGATCTCTCTCTCTTCTCTCTCTCTCTGCTTCATCAGTTCACTGTCAGATTATGCAGCTTGGTTTTTGTATTTACCGTCAGAGAGAATCTAGAATGAATGAATGATTTTGAGTTATCAGGCGCGAGAACCTAAAACTGATGCCTACGATGTCTTGGGAAGTTCAGAACAGAACTTAAACTGGTTTCGTAAAAATGCTATTCCTTCCACAATGCAAAGTTTTCTTACAGACACAAAGTCATTAATAACATTATTCTCAAGTTATCTTATCGTTGTAGAATGTGCACGGATTTTGATCTGGATGCACTGTAGAGCAGTCTACAAAGTTGTAAAGCCCTTTGTACTTGATTTTGACACGGAAGTATCGATGATTTTCTTATGTATTTTGGCTGTAAGTACAATGGGGCAGTAATTCTCCTAACAACGCTTGAAATTACCTAATCGTTGTTCACAACAAAACTGAATTCACTGGGTATGGTGTTTCTCAAGTTATCATGATGAAATAGTCTGGGCGTACGATTTTAACTCGTTATATTTATTTATTTCATTCATATTCATTTATTTTTATTTTATTTTTTTTTTTATTTATTTCATTTATATTTATTGATTTCTATTTTTATAATTTTTATAAAAAATAATGTTCCTCTCTAATAACTTAGAATTGATTTTAGTTTCCTCCACAGAAGCACTGAAAGGGACTTGATTGCTGTTGCTTATTTATTGTCTTTCGTATGAATAAACTTGAATATATTCACTGAAACATCAAATTTCTCATAACAGGTACTCTCACATCTGAAGATGTGCCTTGCATCAAAAAGTCTAGTTAACCAATCTTGTATGAAACTCTCAGCCTGTGTTGTTGGTACCTATAACGGTGCCAGACGCACAATCATGACTAACTTTAACCTTAAATAAAATGAAAACTACTGAGGCTAGAGGTCTGCCATTTGGTATGTTTGATGATTGGAAGGTGGATGATCAACATACCAACTTGCAGCCCTCTAGCCTTAATAGTTTTTAAGATCTGAGGGCGGACAGAAAAAGTGCGGACGGACAGACAGAGTTATCGCAATAGTTTTGTTTTACAGGAAACTAAAAATGGGATTATTTCTACCAGCCTCTGATTCTCTACGTCTGCACTTCATCTAGGTGCCTGCACCTCTTGACTTAATCCTACAGCTTACCTTTTATAATGAGTTCAATAATGACACCAATTTTGATCTTGCACTGTTGCATAAAAAAGGTTAGGTGTAGAACATAAACAAATACTGTGATAATTATAATGAAAATATTTATTTTTCACCTTACATATTAGAGGTACATACGTAGTTTGTTTAGCCTTCTCCCAAAAACGTACACGTGTATATATGTACAATTTACAAGCTGTGCATATAACAGATACGAATTTGCTTAAATGCTAAGGGAAATGTGTGTGTGCATGTGTACATTACTTCAAAGAATCAAACTAAAACGAACTCCTTGCGTGTGAACAGTACATACAGAATGACGTGCCACAGAAAGAAATGCCCAATATCCACGGTAAAAGCTCAGGGTAGGTTGGGGTCACCGTATTCTGTATTCATACTAAATACCTCATTAGGGTTTCTAAAGAGGAGGGGGGTTACGAGAGTACATGGCGCTATGGCTGAATGAAGCAGGACAGAAGAAAGTCTGGGACTTGACCCAAAAAGATGAGAGGCAGACGGAGAGTCTAAAGGATTAAGGGCACTAAGATATAAGGGCATGAAGGATTTACTAAGTTTATCAGTTACTAAGCTTGTTATCAAGTGTATCTCATTAACCAAGATTTGAAGATTAAACAAAAGTAAATTATTTGTTATTTTAGGGATTAGATGGATGGGGATGACACGGTAACACCAGCCTTTAAGAGTTTCTGTAGGGTCCCAATGTGAAAGTTGATCTCTCTCCATTCGTTCAAGTTACGAGGATTAACGCGTCGTTTTCGACCGTAAAAATAATGAAAAATGTTTTCTCTTATACATATTTTTCCTCAAGAAACGATAAGCCCTGTGGAAGAAAACGCCTGTTCGATCATTGCGTCGTTTTGCCACCACTAGAAACTAACCAAAGCTTTGAACCTTCCGTTGATCTTTCATTCTTCTATTTGCGATAATTCCTCCCACCAACCCTCGTTCATCAATCATAAATTTGAAGATTAAATGATTCTCTCTCCTCTCTTTTCCCCTTCACTTGGGTTGTACATTTCTTTTGTGATTCTTTCTTTCTCTTTAACGTTCGTTCAGTTATTCTCAAAATTGTTTACTGGGCACAATCGTTTGACTTTCAATTATAAACACGCGTTTTCTGTGTGTTATCTCGCGCACATACATAGATACAGACATACATGTTTATATATATATATATATATATATATATATATATATATATATATATATATATATCAATCATTTCCTATGGAACCCACGGGGATGCTTAGGGCCTCGATGAACTCATGCCACCACATTCTGTCCTGGGCTAACTCCTCAAGTTCTCCCCAACACTCGTCACCGCTTCCCTTACTCATTGTCCTCAACCCGTCTCCTTTGGCCTACCTCTACCTCTTCTACCAAAGGCACCAGTGTATCTCATACTATTCCCTGTCTTCTATAAACATGGCGCCACTCCCAGCGTGAGAACTAACATACTTCATCGACTGCAGCTGCCCCAATACTTCTCTCTCTCTCTCTCTCTCTCCTTCTATATATATATATATATATATATATATATATATATATATATATATATATATATATATATATATATATATATATTATATATATATATATATATATATATATATATATATATTAATATATATATATATATATATATAAAAATATATATATGTATATATATACATATATTAAACTGGGGAAGATATTTTCAAGATGGTGTTTATTGTAAAAGTTAAAGCTGTTTCAAGCGCAATTATTTTGCGGGAAATTTTCTCAGTTTTTACATTACCAGTGATTCTTAACACTGACAAGAAAGGTTTCAACTCCGAAAGGACGAGTAAATTCATTTGAATATCGACTCAGACAGTTGCTTCAGGGAGCACATCCTGACTTAATTAGAATAATATTTTTAAATATTTAAAAGGCCCCGTGATTGTGTTAAATTTTGTCATTAATATCGATAGTTCTTCAGTGTCACTGCAATCAGCTCTTAGTCTTCACTGAGGTTTACCGCTGTTGACGATGTGCACAAACTGTCGTTTTGGCAACTTGTAATCAGAAGAGGATATGTATATTAATTAATGGTTTTGCAAGGGAATTTAGGCATCAGTGGAGATTATAATCCGATTGATTCTTGGCTTAGTTTTTATGTTTTCGGTCCTTAATATATGCCATTCTGCTTTAGGTCTATCCTTGTGTAACTGCCAGGTAAAAACGCCATTTTCAACATTTTGCAAAGATACATGACAACCTCAAGTAAAACAATTTATGCTAGTGGTCAAAGTCTTTCATTTAGAGTTGGGTTTCGGAAAGTTTACTCTCTATTGTTGGCGTTTGAGTTCTCGAAAAAAAAAACAATTATTCGATGCAAAGACAGTTTCTGATTACATATTGCTACGCGTTATTATTATTATTATTATTATTATTATTATTATTATTATTATTATTATTATTATTATTATTATTTCAGTAGATGACACCTATTCGCATGGAACAAGCCTACGGGGCCACTGACTTGAAATTCAAACTTCCAAAGAATGTTGTTTTCAGCTTCCCACCGAAGCAGTAACTGGTCACGATACAGAGCCAGTGATTTTTCATCGCCCTGGGGGAGACTCGAACCCGCGACATTTGAGCGGCAAGCCACGACACTAACCACTATACCAGCGGACCAGCTATGAGTAGGTCAAATGCAACGCATCGATCGGTAGGAATGAAAGACAATTAAGGGAGTTGAAAGAGAAAGAACATAGACAGAATTTCATCAGATGTCATGATGTGTTGAATATCACTCAACCATATCAATGCATTCTTGAACCCCTTTTATATGCCCAGAGAGAGAGAGAGAGAGAGAGAGAGAGAGAGAGAGAGAGAGAGAGAGAGAGAGAGAGAGAGAGAGTCTCAGAAAACCTGAGTGTCTCAAAACCAAGTTTAGACTTACTTTTCTGTGTGGATAACTTTACATGAAATCGACGGTAAACTTTACATGAAATCGACGGTAAACTTTACATGAAATCGACGGTAAACTTTACATGAAATCGACGGTAAACTTTACATGAAATCGACGGTAAACTTTACATGAAATCGACGGGTAAACTTTACATGAAATCAGACGGTAAAACAGCCACTGACATAATTCTGATATGCTTAGCAAAGCAGCTATCTTGTTAATAGGTAATTATTTGATTTACTAAATCCTTTCGTAGTTCTTGCTAATTATTAAGGATAGAAAAAATAAAAAAATTCACATAAACAACAACTTCAAAAATACCATATATATATATATATATATATATATATATATATACTATATATATATATATATATATATATATATATATATATATATATATATATATGCACACTACCAGTACCATGTTGTGGCAGGCCTCAAAACCCTAAAATGTCAACCTTCACTTAAATTCAACTGGCATCGAAAAAGAAATTCACAACCATCTGAGTGCTTCGAATTCGACACTTTCCCACAGTCAGCCGACGCGACAAAAATCAGCGATTGACAGCCGACTCTTGAGCCATCATCGTCAGCGCTTGCTCGTACGTCGGAAGACCCTGGTTCTCCTCGAAGGGGGTATTCTGCTTCTGACACTTTGTGCACGGCGGCCTCTCTCTTCTGCCGACCAAGTAAAAGGGAACGTTTGATGCATGATGACTGCTGTGACCGTGCGGACTATGTACGGCTATGTGACTGTGCGAATGACCTGGCGACAATATTGATAGGTCATATAACTCGTTGTACGGAGGCGGTTTGGCCACAACGATTTCGTAAGGCGGCGGTTCCAGGGATGCCGGCGAGTCCTGCGTGAAGAAGAAAACAAAAGCGGTTTTGAACTTCCGGTAAATCTGGGTTTCTCTTAAAAAGATTATCCTAGAGTTCTTAATACGGCTATTCAACACCTTTCCTACGTGGACACATTTTACATTGAGGGAGAAATTTCTGTAGGCCATATTGAACTGAATATTCAGATGTTACTCTTTTGTAGGTAATTCTACATACATATAATTTCAACAGATCTAAATGAACTTCGACTGAGGTACTATCTTCTACATAAATCACAGATTAATTTTTCTTTCTTTAACATACCATTCGGCAGTTTTAATGCGATGGGCCAAGTCATTTAAAATATTGTTTAGATTTAACTCTCCACTGATCTCTTTTAAAAATACATTTTCTTTACTAATATGCTAACAGGATGGCCATTTGTTTTATATTAACTTAATTTTTTTTCATAAATTTTCTAATTTTTATATGATATCCGCTGGTACCTCATAATAGCTATTAATCAAAATCAAATTTATATACGTTTAATTTTACTCACTCACACCTTTATGTAGTTGTAAATTGAAGATCTCTCAACAACCAGGTTAACACTCACC
>NC_089771.1:20835383-20847883 GCF_040412425.1 Macrobrachium rosenbergii | reverse complement strand
CTTTAACCCCAAAGGAAGTTGATAACCTCCTTACTGGTAAGATAGGATTTCATTTCACCGATTGAATTAGGCCAGCACACATCAGTGATAAACTTAATAATCACACATTTGTGATGATCTTCTGAAGAAGAATTCAAGTTATGCCACCCAGAAATTTATATTTTGCTTGTTGCACTATTTAATGCATGCATATTTCACCAGTTTCTCAAAGAATGCCTACTCTCACTTCATTGAATACCACAATAAAATCAAGCTAAAAGATCCGAGTGACCCGGGCAATGATCGCCTGACTGCAATCACTACAATCGCATTCAAAGCTTCTCCCCTTTCTACACTACCAGTTAAGATTTAAAGCTACCCACTCAACGGACACGTCCTTATACATCCTAAAAAGAATTGTTGAACTATTACCTATCTTCAGCCTCTCCTGTTTTCATAGTTTGTTGATGTGAGAAAAGCATTTGACAGAATTCACTACTTGAAACTCGTCGTAAAGCCCTACAAAACAGGTACACCCTTATATTTTTCTAGCAAATTATACTGCTGGTTCTCCAAACAGAGATTTTGTCAAATGGTGTAATATATTATCATGCAACTTGGCTCCTTAAGCTAACTTCATACAGGGTAGCATTCTCTCACCATATCTATCTAATACATACACATATGCCCTCAGTATTAAACTGAACTTACTCCCAATCAGATGTATTATCAAAAGGATAACATTAAACATCTGTTATGCTGATGACAAGGTTCAGATCTCCCTTTCAGTGTAAGGTCTCCAGCAACTTAAGTATACAAGCCATTAGTGTTCAAATGAATTTGTTATAATATGAAACCAACAAACCAGTGAAACCAAGACCTGGTGCATGCTGCTGTTCCTGGGACTGCTAAAACACACTGAACAGCTACAAGTATTCCATGGGAATCATTATGGAATTTATACTGAAGTCCTGTATTTGGCCAAATTATCACAGATGACCTAAAAGATACGGCCAACATGGAATAGAGACGACATGAGCTATGTGCAGTTGTCGAGTTGACTGCAAAGGGATTAGTCTTCTGTCACTGAGAAACCAGGTTACTGTTCTTTCGTTCCTGGTAATTTAGTGTTTATGGTTGCTCCTCTGGGCGACCTATACTATCAAGGCAACCATGGGACATTAGTACTACTGTTCGTTTTATTTGTATTTCTCATTTTTTATTTTCGTTTTTATTATCATTTGTCTACGCCTGATGGACAGCAACTGGGGCGAGCCTTTAAACATCTGAAAACCCACTGAAACTAGCACTGAAGAATCTGATGCTCATTTTAACCATCATGACAGTACAGTGCAGTCACTGAAGTAGAAATAAAGAACTGAGTTTTTGACGAACAACGAGAGGAGAGAAGTGAATGCGTTCAAGGATGGACGTGGCAGTTCTGGCTTTGCCGGTGTTTGTAGTATGAAATGGAAGATAGATTTTCCTATTCAGCGAGAGCTTGTACAACTGGGAGTGTCGTTGTGTGGCTGGAGAAACCTACGTGGACTTTACACGTCTTTATATTGTAGGGGTCTGGCTGCCAGATTTAAAGGGTCCGACAACTGTGTGTGTGTGTGTGTGTATGTGTGTGTGTGGTACTTCTCCTCTTTCACCTCATCCCCAAAAATCCTTCCATGTTTGGATGTGCACACCATTCTTCACATATGGCCATAGTGATTATGCATAACCCTGAGGAGATATCAGTGGTGGATTCCACGAGTAGACCATCCATTGTTAAGTGGAGCTGTGGACATGTACCATCTTGATAACCTCGCATAACCTGTTGAACGTATTACATCATTATGTGAACATAATACCTTTATCCTTGAAATGGATTACGCAACATCATACATCACCACTGAACTTGGGAACCTTGAAATGACACACATACATATTTTTGGAACAAAGCAAGATGACATAGTTGATAGTTTATTTCTTTTTTGGTAGTAATTATTTTTGTTTACACTTTTTCCATCCATCACTACCTAACGAACTCATAATACTATTACAATTTATATATATATTATAATATATATATATATAATATATATATATATATATATATATATATATATAAATGTATATATATATATATATAATAAAGTAATGAGTTAATTAAGTGTCCTTTTAATCCGTGAAGACTACAAACTAACCTCTGTTAGCCCTACTGAGTAATCTGGACACCTAGTTATTTATTAAAATTTTGTCTTATTTTTATGAGCCCTAAAATCAGAACTCTTTGGGGATCATAAACATTCAGGATTACATTCAGGAAGCTTCTTACTAATACACCCCACCATCATTTTGCTACGCAGATGTTCACAGAAAACGGCCAGATAACTTAAAACTCATTGTTAGGCGAACCATGTCCTTTAATATGCTTATCCAAAACGTCTCCAAAGAAAAGTGAGAAGATCTAAAATTATGGGAAAGATGGGAGAATGGGGCATCTTTTTCATAACTGACACTTTGTTTTTCATGTTATGGAATATTAGCATTACCATTCATTGCATTTATCTTGATTTTTTTTTTTTTGTGCCAGCGGGTTTGTAAATTCGTTCTTCGCTATAATAAAGTAAATGTGACTAACAAGATAGCAACAACTACAGGGGCCCACTGTTCAAAAGTCTTTTGTGTAGGTGCATGAAGCAGTTACCATTGTGGAAGTTTTCTACACTCGGCTTCATCCGTGGTTCAAAGCTAAGAATTGATGATGACTTTTTTGCTGTTTTTTTTTTTTGGAGTACCATGTTAAGAAAAGTCAGATATACATATATATATATATATATGCTGTATATATATATATAAATATATACTTTTCTGTAACATGGGTATATAAAAAAATACACAAAAGTCATCTCCAACTATATATATATATATATATACATATATATGTATAATATATATTATATATATATATATATATATATATATATATATATATATATATATATATAGTATATATATATATATATATATATATATATATATATATATATGCTCTAATAGCTAACAAACTTCAAATAAATATAAGGATCCTCTGAGAATTTAAAATACTATAAATTTGTCCTTTTGTTCCTTCATTCCCAAATTACTGGGCCTCCTCATTCAGTCTTGCACTTAATCCGATAGCGTCTTAGGTCTCATTAAGACCCACCGCAGCTAATAACAGACATGTTGTGTCTTTTCAAAAAGCCTAAACACTGATGTGAGGAGTAAGGTCGACAGCCAAATGTCCATGCCCATATATGGTCACGGAAGTTGATTTACTGTTTCTGTACACACACCCCCACACACACACACACACACGCACACACAAACTCTTACACTCTACTTACTCGTATATATCTGTACGTGTACGGACAAATTCATTGCAATGTTATTCCCGTGTAATCGAAATCTGCTGTTAGTTGTATGATCGGACCTTTATAAGTTTAACTTAAAACTGCTTACATAATCCCGACGTTCTCAGATACCCTCCACGGGAGGGTTGAGTAGGAAGAGTGGAAAACATTAAAAAACAGAATAAAAAAGAGAAAAACAAACCTTGAAGACGTACTCCTCGATTTCTTGCGTACTGTTTCTAGGCCATTGTATTGAGCAACGAAAGAGCGGTCATATAGTCTCAAGACATAGAAGTCCCATGACACCGCTTCTTTCTTCTTCTTCTTCTTCTTCTTCTTCTTCTTCTTCTTCTTCTTCTTCTTCTTCTTCTTTGGCATCGCTATCCATAAACATAGCTTAGGTGGTGTTGAAATGGGTAAGGCATGAGCGGGTGAAGGGGATTGGGTATTCAGGCGTTTCTGGGGTGTATGGGTATGGAGATGATGTGGCGTGGACCTAAAATTATTTATTACGATAAGCTTCAGACCAAAAATTATTTATTACGATAAGCTTCAGACCAAAAATTATTTATTACGATAAGCTTCAGACCAAAAATTATTTATTACGATAAGCTTCAGACCAAAATTATTTATTACGATAGTTTCAGACCAAAATTATTATTGATAAGCCAGACCAAAAATTATTTATTACGATAAGCCAGACCAAAAATTATTTATTACGATAAGCTTCCAATCATTTTACCCTGCTAATTTCCACGTAATGGGAAACTATTGAATGTGTTGCATGACACATGACGATAAACACAGCCAATTAATTTTAATATATAGGTAAAACACGCAACCACAAACATATACACGTTGTATTATATATAAGTTCCTTGTTGGGAGTGTCGGTAGAGTTCTCGGCTAGCACTCTGCTAGGCCCGAGTTCGAGTCTCCGGCCGGCCAATGAAGAATTAGAGGAATTTACTTCTGGTGATAGAAATTATTTCGGTATATTGTGGTTCGGATTTCACAATAAGCTGTAGGTCCATTGCTAGTAACCAATTGGTTCTTAACTACGTAAAATAAGTCTAATCCTTCGGCCAGCCCTAGGAGAGCTGTTAATCAGCTCTGTGGTAAGGTAAAACTAAGGTATACTTAACTTTATATATGCATAAATATATATAAAATTATATATATATATATATATATTATATATATACAGATATATACAGTATATATATGCATATATATATATATATATATATATATATATATATATATATATATATATATAGATATAACCCAATGAAGAATCAAAATGAAGGAGTTCTGACGGACGCGACAGGATTCGAACCAGCCCCCGATACGTCAGAATGAGGTTAATCTTTCTTTCCCTTTTAAGAGGGTTGTCGCCAGAGTGGTAGAGTATCTCGGTTTACATCAAATCCTTCCGGATAAAAGTTGCTCATAATCTTCACACCACACTTGGTTGGCAAAAATCCCTGGCCACTTCAGTGTATCATATATATATATATATATATATAGCAGTATATATATATATATATATATATATATATCATATATATATATTATATATATATATATATATACAGTATATATACATATATGTAGTAGCATAAAGATCTAAACTAGCAAGCATTAACTCAGTCTCCCTTGGCATCAGATAAATAATAATTTATTCATCAAGTGGGTCCATTGCCATTTAAATGTTCAGGTAAGAGCGAGTAGCGCTAACTCCCTATAGCTTCAATCCACCTTGCGTCATCATAATATCCACGCTTCTCAGTAACACTTCAGTTTAATGCCTTGCTTCACTTCGCCTCCTGATTGGTCGTTATCTTACAAGTAAGCAGATTAATAAAAGGGAAGAAGAAGAGGAAGAAGAAGAAGAAGAAGAAAGGGAGGAGGAGGAGGAGGAGGAGGAGGAGGAGGAGGAACAACAACAAGCGTTATCATGGTACTATTACATCTTGCATGCATGACCCTCTGCCATTTCCTAACAAAATGACCTCGGAACAATATGCAAAAAGTTTAGAGTCGTTTTTTTCTGCATAAGTATCGATAAGGGTCCGAGCAGTTGCCAAAAAATGTGAACTTAAACATTTCCTTATACTTTTGATGCTATCAAATGATGAACCAAGTTGTGCCGTTAATACGAGAGGAAAATGGCCGCAGAAATGTTAAAAGATTTTTTTTTACAGCTTTCGCCAGCTCCTTTTGATTTGGTCACTATTCCTAACCAGTATTGTGGAACTTTTATCTCGTGTCTACTGGCAGGGAGAGAGAGAGAGAGAGAGAGAGAGAGAGAGAGAGAGAGAGAGAGAGAGAGAGAGAGAGAGAGAGAGAGAGAACGAAATCTACAACGGTTATTATCTAACCCGTTTTTCTGCCAATAGCCTCTAGACCTTTTCGATTCTGAGAATCGAAAAAAAAAACAGGTCTAACGCGAAAAGGAAGACAATCACTTCACCGTAAAGCGCCGGAGAAAAAAGTTGTAAAATAACAACTGCACCAAATAGTCAAGATATTGTTGAATGATGATGGCGATAACAGTGTGATACACCTATTGTGGGCGATCTTTCATTACAATATATATAGTCCCCCGGGCCTGCACCCTAGGGAACAAAAAATTAAAAGTAGGGAAAAACTAAATACCTCGTTCAACTACATAATGAAATAAGGTCTAGAATAATAAAAGCTTCAGACGGCAACGATCATCATGCTTTTCAAAAATAGTTCCCCTCCAGAGAATGCTGCAGAATATAGTAAAATATTACCTGTAACGTAAAATACAACGAAAACTGTAATGATGAAAAAGAGATCTTGAAACATGAACAAACCATTACTGCATAGTTACTTTTGCAAAGAACACTTAAAACGATTCTTCTGGTCGTTATTAAGCGATCATGAACAGCACAATCCGACAGTACTTACTACAGATTTTTTTCTTTGCGGTTTCGCTAGTTTTTAGTTTTCTGTAGAAGAAAACTACTGAGATGGCTATTTGTCTGTCCGTCCGCCCTTTTTCTCCCGCCTTCAGATCTTAAAATAATGAGGCTAGAGGGCTGCAAATTGGTCCACCCTCCATTCTTCAAACATATTAAATTGCAGCCCTCTAGCCTCAGTAGTTTTTATTTTATTTAAGGTTAAAGTCAGCCATGATCGTGCGTCTGGCACTGCTATAGGTGCCAACAACACAGGCCACCACCGGGCCGTGAGTGAAAGTTTCCTGGGCCGCGGCTAAGAGTTTCATACGTCATTATATACTATATAGAAAACTCGAATGCGTATTTTTGTTTTTTCTGCATCATTTTGAATACTTACAATGGTTAAAAGATCCACACTTGTAAATAAATATTTATATATATAATTACAATAACAGGAGCTTTTCATGTTTTCAACATGTCTTTTAGCTGAACAAGCTGAAGAGGAATTTTGGAAAACAGGTAATGCTCCTGTTGTTACAATTACAACTGTAATCATAACAACAAAACCCAAACAAAAAGCACAAAATTGTGTTTGTGCTGTTTGGGAAATAATTACAATAAGTTTTATTCACTTCTCAGCCATTTAAATTCATAATATCTTGTTTTATAATTGGTCATTTGTTCATTCTTATAAGCTGCGTGTTTCTCACCGTGACAGACAAAAACAACAAAACAGAAGCTATAATCTTGTACTGCTAAATCAGTGATTTATATTGCCTTCGTTAAAATAAACAAATAGGATAACAGAGCTAAAACTCGATAGGAATGAGAGATTTCATTCACATTCAATAAGCCTTATTATGACGATCCCTTTTACCAACAAGGGGACTCTCCGTATAGCCCTTCGTTGGCTGAGTCAGCTGAGCTTCAGACTGTCACCGATGGGCCGGAGTTCAATTCCCTGGCCGGCTGATGAAGGGTTAGAGGAATTTATTTCTGGTGATAGAAATTCATTTTCTCGCTATAATGTGGTTCGGATTCCACAATAAGCTGTAGGTCCCGTTGCTAAATAACCAATTGGTTCTTAGCCACGTGAAATAAGTCTAATCCTTCGGGCCAGCCCTAGGAGAGCTGTTAATCAGCTCAAGGGTCTGGTAAACTAAGGTACACCCTTAACTGAACTTTCCTGTCATAGACGTACGACCCTTCTCATCTGGGGCCTGAACTTTCTCTGCCCGAAATATATTTTGCCTGTAAATATATATATAATTATATATATATATATATATATATATATATATATATATATATATATATATATATATATATATATGTGTGTGTGTGTGTGTGTGTGTGTGTGTGTGTGTGTGTGTGAAGGAAGAAACCACACTTCATGAAGACACTGTACATTTATTCTATACACCATGTAAAAATGAAGGTTAACTGTTAAATTTCACCTACATTTGCAAGTATTACATAAAGCCTACGGTATAAAATTGAACTGAGCAATTAGTATGGGTTATAATTTTTAATGTGGTATACTAAATAAATGATAGCTGTTACTGAAATAAATTGCAAATGGCTGAATAGCCAGTTGAAATGCCTGCTACACTGGCTACTCTGCCAGAGAAACAGTTTATTGTGCAAAAAAAAATACAAAACAACTGTTACAGGCAACCCGGACGCGGTATGCGTACAGGGGAAAGCCCTCTCAAATGAATGGCTTTGGCTGCGGTGTCATACAGTACATACCTTTTCCACCCCATTGATTACTAGACAAACGTCATTCATCAGGGCTGATATGGTACTCAGGCAGTATTACAAAATATAAATGCTTACAGATAAACTATATAGGGAATTATAACATATTAAGTGAGAATTACTCATTAAAAAAGATTGTACTGCAAAATCTGTCTTAAACATTATAAAGTATGCAACTTTTATATATACTAGACATTAAGAAAATAATTTGAATTACTGCTATAAAAGATAAACATTTTATCTGGTTTCTGTCATGAATTACAAGTGCTACGGAGTAGCATTTGGTATAACTTACAGTAATTAATGTACAATTTGTTACTTTGTATCACATTAAAACTTCAAATAATTACACAAAGGGAATGAGTTACATTTAAGTGAGGTCAACAGAACAAATTTTATATAAATGTTATAAAAAAATTTAGAAATACAACAGTTTTAATGATGCTAACAGGTAGCTACAGAACAGGATGTACTACAATTTAGTTTATGTACAATATGCAAATAATTACTTAACTGACTGAATTATTTTTAGATGAGGTCAACACATCACATTTCGTATAAACGTTATAGAGAAAAAAATTTAGAAACATAACAATTTTAATGATGTTAACAGGTAGCTGCAGAATAAGATTTATTACAACACGGTTTATGCACAATATGCAAAGAATTACTTAACTGAATGAATTACATTTAGATGAAGTCAACATATAAAATTTTATATAAATGTTATAAAAAAAAATTTAGAAGCAATTCACACTTTTTAATGATGCTAACAGGTAGCTGCAAAATAAGACGTACTATAATTTAGCTTATCGACTATATGATACAGTAGATACAAGTCTCTATTGACTATCTGGACCAGCAAATTTTGGATGAGAAGTCAAAACCCTTTTTCAGGTATTTTTAGGTTGTAGAAAATGCTTGAGGAGGTCAACTTCACTCAGCCTGACTCCCTGTGGCCTGTAATGAGTAATCTCTTCACACTCCACGAGTTAGTGATTTAGGTGTGTGCTTCCTTAACCCCGCCACAGTTTGCAGCATGTTTCTGATGGACTGACAGCTGGCAGTACCTCCCAAAGGTATCGGCTCTGCATCCTTAGTCTGATATACGTTGTTTGCCTCTTCTGCTCTCCAATCCGCAAAAGTTTGTAGTCAGGTGGTTTTCCTTCAGTCATTTCAAGGTTTTTCTTATTGATAAGCGAGTTTCTTTGAGCCTCTCTCTATTCTCTCATTGTAACTTTGCATTATTTCTGTCCCAACCGAGTCCTTCAACATACCCAGGGATGGTGCCAGTTTATAGTCTACTCTCTCCTTCCTGGCACCTTCTTTAGCAAGCGCGTCAGCTCTCTCATTGGCTATGATCCCAACATGTGAAGGCACCCATATGAATGCGACCATTCTGCCTGCCTGGCTGATCTGTGATAGTAGGGCTATCTGTTGCTATTATTACTCTGCCAGAAAAATTTGTCTGCCCAAACCTTTTGGGGGCTGCAGCCCCCCTGGCTCGTACGCCTATATGCTCTCCGTAACATTGACAAGAATAGTCGGTAACAGCCAAGCACTGCATGGGGAATGGAAGCTTTAAACGACGTGTATGTCATGAATCGTTGAATCTAAGGGTTTACGTGAGTTGCCAACAATAACGTTATAAAGTACATCCTAGAAATACGGTTTTTATGGAGACCTCCATATAGACAAATAATCAAAATATGGTCAGAACCTCATCAGAGGATAAAAAGATGGCCGAAAAAGTTTTAGAATAAGCACTATAATTTCTAAACCTTGTTAATTACTTTCTTGAGTTTCCTTCGCATTTGTACCAACACAGTACGAAAATATACGTCTATGAGGTCATTGTGAAAACCACCATCTTTAGGTAAAGAAATTCTATTAATTCATTTTCATATCATACGACCCCTGAAGCAGAAATAGTAAAGAGTTCTGAAATCTAAAGGCTGGCAGTGTTGTGATCATATGAATGATTCTTGCATTCATTCACTGGCCGCACAACGCAAGAGGCAACGGTCCATCAATTCTTGAGCAATCTCAGCATTAATTCCAGATTTGTGTTTCTGAGTAACTTGGATACAGGGTCGCTCAATTACATGGGATAACGATTAACGAGAAATTTGAATCACTAAGTAACGAGAAATCTGAATCACTAAGTAACAAGGTTGGAGGTATGTACAACTTTGTGAGATGCGATCATGTGACAAAACTCGAATATGTTGAGGGGCTAACATTTCTAAGTTATGGTCTTGATACTCAATACTAAAGGCCATTTTAGGGTAAAATAGAATTTGAAGATGCAAATAACAGAGGTGATACGCTTAGATGTGAGCTCTGAAGCTCTAACACGTACGTTCGTACATGTATATGAAATATGAATACGTGTTTGTTATTCCTTGAAGCTTTTATATATATACATACATACATATATATATATATATATATATATATATATATATATATATATACTGTATATATGTATATATATACATATGCATATTTAAAATATGTATGTATAAATATAGTGGTTGTTATTCTAAAACTTGTCGGATAGCTTTATTGTTCTTTTAATTTGAAATGATTTCATAACATCGGTTTTCATTACAAATCCAGTATAATCAGTTATCACGTCAATTAAAGTTTCCATAAAAACCTTACACAGGTATGTATGTATGTATGTATGTATGTGTATATATATATACATACATATATATATATATATATATATATATATATATATATATATATATATATATATATATATATATATAATAAAAAGGGGTATGCAGTAATACTCCTCTTATAAGATTTTCCCAGCTACCCCTGTGGAGAGGTGGAATTAGATAAGTATTTTTCGCATGAAACTCTAACAATACAACTGGTAATCATCATGAATAAAAAATGTAAAAATAAGCAAAAAACAATAAATTATTGGAATTCAAAATAAAAGATGTAAAAATAAACAAATTATTGGAATTCATTTAATTGGAGACAGTTTGTGGGGAGAGTAGGCTATGTACTAAAGGTAGCACCTAATCAGGCGATAAATCGGGTAAATTTCACAAATTGGAGCAGTCTAAAGTGATATTCATTAAATTTACATCTTGAAATCAGTTACCATAAAAACACACTCGTTCAAAAAAATCGTGTTTAATACAAGGTATTTTCTGTTGATGGTTAATGAATCCACTGTTGATCTGAAAAGAGAGAGAGAGAGAGAGAGAGAGAGAGAGAGAGAGAGAGAGAGAGAGAGAGAGAGAAATTAGGGCCAGGGAGGCCATTCAGCGTTACATAATAAAACGAGAGACAAAATATGTTAACTGAATTATCAAACAATGTTTTCAGCTGAAATTTTAAAAACTCCTAATTACTGTGTTATGTAAAATATTGATTCTAATTTGATAGTTATTAGCGAACCTTTCTGTTTCGCCTTGGCTTCCTTTGCAGATGACGTTTGCATGATGACGCATAACTTTCATTTCATCAACTGAATGTACTGTACATGTACTGTTCGGTTACGTTCACATTTTTAGTTTTCTGAAAAGAAAACTAAGGTGCCGGCCGTGTCTGTCCGCCCGCACTTTCTCTGTCCGCCCTCAGATCTTAAAAACTGCTGAGGCTAGAGGGCTGCAGATTGGTATGTTGATCATCCACCTTCCAATCATCAAACATACCAAATTGCAGCCCTGTCCTCGGTAGTTTTATTTTATTGAGTTAAAGTTGGCCATAATCATTAGCTTCTGGCAACGATATAAGCTGGTGGCACCACCGGGCCGTGGTTGCATTTCATGGGCCGGCTCATACAAAGATTACATCGAGACCACCGAAGACAGATCTACTTTCGGTGGCCTTGATTAATGACGTACAGAAAACTCCATTGCGCCAAATTTTACTTGTTTAAGTTATATCACTAATCAATATTACCTTCGTACTCCAATTCGTGAAATAATCATCCCGATTCGCCAATCCTCTCAACCTGCATCATTCAAGTAAACGTCTCTTTTCCACATTCTGAAAGTATTCGCTTCGTAGAAATGACAAGTCTTTCACCGGATGGCACAATTTCGTCTTCATCTGTCATTCTAAAACCAGTTTTTCTCTGCATTACTTGCATGAAAATCAAGTTTTTCTTCGCTAGCCTTTGCTAACATTTGCCGAACAATCCCATTCTTTTTTTCACTTGGGTTGCCCTTTGCTTTATTAATTCTCTCATTTTCCTCCACATGATCATATCTTTTGTCCTGCAGCTGGATGTCAAAAAAAAAAAAAAAAAAATCTTTCTTCTTTCACTAACCCTCTAATTTCATCATTGTACCATCTAGTATCTTTAAGCCTTGCCTATCTTTAATCCATCTTCTTATATCCTGCTTCCACATCTTTCTCATACAACTCGCTTGTCCTGATAAAATTCATAGCTATGTTTTGAAAACAT